>NC_048310.1:16142219-16297375 GCF_013100865.1 Trachemys scripta elegans
TCTAGTCCAGTCCCCTGCACTCAAGGCAGGACTAAGTATTATTTAGACCAGGGGTCGGCAATGTTTGGCACGCGGCTCGCCAGGGTAAGCACCCTAGCAGGCCGGGCCAGTTTATTTACCTGCTGACGTGGCAGGTTCAGCCGATCGCGTCCCCCACTGGCCGCGGTTCACCGTCCCGGGCCAATGGGCGTGGTGGGAAGCCACGGCCAGCACATCCCTCGCCCGTGCCGCTTCCCGTCGCCCCCATTGGCTCGGGACGGCAAACCGCGGCCAGTGGGGGCCGTGATCGGCTGAACCTGCCACGTCAGCAGGTAAATAAACTTGCCCAGCCCGCTAGGGTGCTTACCTTGGTGAGCTGCATGCCAAACGTTGCCGACCCCTGATTTAGACCATCCCTGACAGGTGTTGGTCTAACCTGCTCTTAAAAATCTCCAATGATAAAGATTCCACAACCTCCCTAGGCAATTTAATCCAGTGCTTAACTACCCTGACAGTTAGGAAGTTTTTCCTAACGTCCAACCTAAACTGCCCCTTGCTGCAATTTAAGCCCATTACTTCTTGTCCTATCGTCGGAGGTTAAGGAGAACAATATTTCTCCCTCCTCCTTCTAACAACCTTTTATGTACTTGAAAACTGTTATGTCCCCCCTCAGTCTTCTCTTTTCAGACTAAACAAACCTATTTTTTTCAATCTTCCCTCATAAGTCATGTCTTCTAAACCTTTAATCATTTTTGTTACTCGTCTCTGGACTTCCTCTGGTTTGTCCACATCTTTCCTAAATATAGAATCCAGAACTGGACACAATACTCCAGCTGAGGCCTAAACAGCATGAAGTAGAGTGGAAGAACTACTTCTTTTGTCTTGCTTACAACACTGTTGTTAATACATCCCAGAATGATGATTGCTTTTTTTTCCAACAGTGTTACACTGTTGACTCATATTTAGCTTCTGATTCACTGTCACGCCCAGATCCCTTTCCACAGTACTCTTTCCTAGGCAGTCATTTCCCATTTTGTATGTGTGCAACTGATCATTTCTTCCTAAATGGAGTACTTTGCATTTGTCCTTATTGAATTTCATCCTATTTATTTCAGACCATTTCTCCAGTCTCTCTGGATCATTTTGAGTTTTAACTCTATCCTCCAAAGAGCTTGCAACCTCTCCCAGTTTTGCATTAGAAGTGTACTCTCTATGCCATTATCTGATAACTACTCTCAGAGAATAGTTTTCCCAACTAGTTATGCACCCATCTTATAGTAACTCCATCTATGTTTTATTCCCTAGTTTTTTTGTGAGAAAGTCATGCAAGACTGTATCAAAAACCTTACTGTATTCAAAGTCAAGAAATACCACATCTACTGTCCCCCTGTTCCCCTCTCCTCCCCCCCAGCATAGGTGCTACCACAAAACAAATAATAGTAGTAGTGGTTGAATCTGATCTATCAACTTTTCAGTCCCCTAAAATGTAGGAAGATCTTCTTTAACGTTTATAGAGTGATGAAAATTGTGACGATATTGTTCAACTAATGAAGAGGTAGGCTTTACTTGTCTAAACCAACTGCATTTTGTGCTGATTCCAAGAGTCACACCTGTCCAAATGGGGTGCAGTAGTATTTTGTTTATTAGTTATGGTGTTTATTAAGGTTTGCTCTCTGGTATTTTGTTTCAAAATTTGTGCAACAGATGCCAATAGGAGGCAGGAAGAAGTGAGAAGCGGAAAAGTCTCACCAATTATGTGTAAGCCACTCCTTTTTCTATTCAGCTAAGACTGGATAGGGCAACAAATATTTGATTCTAACCTGGAGACATAAATAAAATAATGCTATCAATATGCAAAGTTCTTCCTTTATTGAACGTTCTAGACCTGAACTCTATCCAGATCCAGATCCTGGACTATAAATACAGCTTAGAAGCCAGGGCACCAGAACCTTTGTAGAAGTCAGGGGGAGGGCAAGGCCAAAGTGGATTCCTGCACCCACCTCCCCTAACCCCAGCATAACATTCCTGTGCCCCCTTCTCCCCTAACCCTGCACTCTCTTGGGGTCCTAGTCCCCTGTACCTTGCCCCCTCCCCTCAGGCACTTGGTGCAGCTGGTCTCCTGCGTCTCACAGCTGCCTGTAGCTCTGGTGGAGTTAGAATACCTGTATGAAATGATAGTTTGTTTTCTAAAGAGAAAGGCTAAAACAAGTATCAAAGTATGGACAGATTTTCAAAAATATTTTATGGTGTGAAATTCTTGGGATAGCCACCAATCTTTCCAGCACAGTTTATATTCAAGCTTTTTCTAAAACAATTACATCAATATTCAGAGTATTGGAAGAGTAAACTATAATCCAAGCTGATGCGGCAATTCATGTGGCAGATTGACTTGCTGCTAGTGAGGTACTTTTCAAAGCTTTTAACACCCTTTGCTGATTGTTTGCTCAAGACATATGGTTTGGATGAGCTGGGCAGTGTACAGTACAGCTGGCAGACTGGATATCAAAATCTGGCATTAAGCCTTAGAATTATTTGGGTCTATGTATTGTAACACATATGGAGGAAAATTCTGCTGTCATTTATACAAAGATAAAGCTTTAAAACACACACACACTCATTTGAGTTACTTCTGATTTACACCGGTGTAGCCAACGTCAGTAGTTGTGCAAAAGTATATATTCTTATAGGGGTCTGTAATGGGGTTGGCACCTTGCCTCTGGTAAGTGCCCACTTTCTCTGTCCAATAGTGCCCGCAATCACAGACTTTTCACAGGGCAGCACCCACCTCTTGTGGTTGGTTGGGTGTGAGCCAGCTTTTGATTTTAGTTCTTTCAATGTGGTGGCACCTGCCCCTCGCAAGCATGACCTGCCCCCTGGTACTCTTGATGGGTCTTCAGTGACTCAGCCCGCCGGCTTGGCTGCACAAACTGTCCCCACTTCTGGGGTATACAGTCCTGAGTTCTTATCACAGTCTTGGTATGGGGCCATAGCTCTTATGTTTCTTCCCAGAGGCACTGCCTTCTTCAACCACTCATCCGGGACCCATCTTGGTATCCTCAGCTGGTGTCCTTTTCAGTAGCCCTCCCTGGGCTCAGTCTGCAATCAGACGAGCAGGGCCCATCTCAGTACCCTCGCCTGGTCTAGCCTGGTTCTTTGCTCAGTCTGCCAGGCTCAGCCTGCCTGCATCAATCTTTTGATGGTCCTGGTGCTCATTCAGGCAACCAGGCCTTAGGTCTTTCATAGGCTTCCCTGGGCTCAGTTCTGCCTAGTGAACTCTTGGCGATGAACTGTCCATGATCCTGTGGCTCAGCTAGCCAACCAGGCACTGGGTCCTCCCTCATTGAGCTCCACGCAGCAACTGATGGCTCTGTTCTGCTGCTTGCCTTTTTTTTTTTTTTTTTTGGCCCTTCTGGCCCCTTATTGGTTGCTCCAGCAGCTCCTCTGATTGGCTGCTCCTGTGCAGCCATTCTAGGCTGCCTGGAGGACCTCTCGCTGCTCTATTCTGGTGCAAAGTGACACAGGGAGCCAGGCTTCCAGCAGGGGCCTCCTACCTAGCCACAGGGTCCAGCAATGAGCAGTGATTATAATTCTTTCCAGTTACAAAATATTTTTCATTCAATGATCTCAATGAGCTTTTATTTGGATTAAATTATTAAATTTTATTATCCCCATTTTATGGTTTAAGAAGCTGGAAGAGAGGTGAAGTCCATATATAGAATTGACTGCAGAAGTGTGAAGAGAATAAAAGTCCCGTGTCACCCAGTCATTTGCTGAAACTACTGCCCGTCATAGGTTGAGTGAAGAATAGAATTTCAACCTTAACTCTGAAATTCCTCTCTCTCAAAGGTCTACGCAAGCCTCCAACATTCTCTGAATAAAATTTTTGTGGTTTAATTTAATAAGTGAAGCATCATTTTTAGACTCTCAGCATAATAAACTCTCATTTGCACTGAGTAGATTCATAAATTCATGCTGTTAAAAAACTGTTTTCATCAGAGATGGGCCAGCCTCCTATGGTTTTCGTTCAAATTCCAGTTCTGAACAGCAGGAGGGAATTTGCCCGTCACAAACATTCAGTTATCATTAGAGAATTTCCTTTTGTGCTTCTTGAGAAGCCAATATAGATACCAAGAGTAACTCTCTCATCTCAAACAAAGTACACAACTGGAATTTTCTGAGTATACACTCCCAGTTTTTCAAGGAAGTGTATCACATTTTTATGCTATACGAGGTCAACATAATGAGTTGAGATGAATAATAGCACAAGTGGAGAAACATGAAACTGTCTGGCACAGATGTGTGAGACTAAGTATGGGAGGTATGCTCATTGTAACTAGTACTGTACTTAAAAAATGTGTTGCAGAGCAAAGGGTTCACCTAACTATAACATGCATATTCTTACAAAAACATTGTTTAAATATGTGCATCTCTTCCGAAAAAAAAAACAAAAGAGACAGAAGAGCAGATAGCAGCAGTCTAGCTCAAATATTCTTTGCTTTACACTAGAAAGGAGCAAAACCTTAACATTCCTGGGTCAGCAGTGCTAGATAGCAATACCTAGCAGCTACAACACCATTCCCAGTACTATAATTTTATGGATAGTGATTTTGGTTAACATCCAATACGATAACTAGAGCTGCTTAGACAATTTCAGCAAAAACTGAAAATTAATGTCTTTTTTCTTCCCTCATCTTCTGACCAGCTCTAATGATGAAACCCCTACATTTAAACTCAGGGTCAATACACCTAAAGTTGTGTTCATTGTTTGGACAAATAGCAAAGAGAAATTCTAGGCATCTCCCAATCCTTCCTAGATACCCCACCAGTGTATTGCCTTCCCAGTAGAAATATAAAAATAAAAAGTATGAGAAAAGAAGATTGTATATTTTTTCTGAGTGAATGTTGACAATAGGCATGAGTCTTTTCAACATGAACTTAAGAATAATGAATAAACGTTCATAAAACTAGTCCTTTTATAGGAAGAAAGATGTGCATGACCTGAGCACAATAAAATAGGTCAAGTATATTGAAGAGGAGTACAGAGAAGTTCATTTTACTGGAAGAGAAGCAGGACACAGCCTGGAAAAGCTATTCAGTACATAAGTTTTTCTTTACTGAGATCATCAAGGGGAAGAGTCAATGTTTCTTGTGTCTGTACAGCTTTGTGCAGAATGCTTTATTTGTAAAAAATCTCTCCCTTTTGAAAGAAGACGTGGCATATGCTGTCACACAGGTAAGTGAGAACTCCACAGACCCCTGACTTCAGTGCTGCTGTGGCATTTAGTGTGCCTGTAATGGAAGGTTCTGTAGAGAAAGTGAAAGGACTATGTACTGTTGAAAGAAACTATGTAGAAAATTTAAGATGCTGAAGTGTGGTTTAAAGAGTATAGAGGAGGGTAAAGTATGTTTTTTCGTTGTGCTCTTATCTAAGTGCAGTAAGAGGTTGCATTGGAGGATTAGAACATTTAGAGAAGAATGTCAGATGTTTCTTAATAGGCTTTCAGGTTTCTTTATCTAGCACTAATTTGGAACTGTACTGGCCAAGATGAACAGGCAAACATTATTAGGGATTCAGATGTTTGGGCCCACACCAATTAAAGTAAAAATGTTCAGTTGCTTCCAGTTAGGCCCCAGACCTACTTACAAGTATAAGCTATACAAATTTAAGAGAGTTTAAAACAAAGTTGAACTTATAAGGCAGTTACAAATAAATTCTTAGTGTACAATAATGTTTGCCTTGTTTTTCTGCCGCTAACCACAATACATAAGATTGGGATGAAGTTCTATTCCCGATCTGCCACAAATTCCTTTGTGCTTCTGTTCCCCCTTTTGTAAAATGCTCACAGTGAGAAATAACTACTTCACAGGAGTGTTACATGAATTGCCTGGACAATTATGGTAACTGCCCATGCAAATTAAGCAGGGAAGAGAGCATGCATTATTGTGCATGCACACTTCTATAAAGCTAGCCCCAAGTATAGGCAGAATCAAAAGTAAATATTTTGAATAAATAGTAAATTTTTAAGGGAACAGGAGAAGATAATCTGATTTTCTTCAGTCAGTTATGCTATAGTCACACAGATCAATATACTGCATGTGTTCTTGACATACTACATGAGATATGGGAAATCCTTGTTGTAAACATAAGTGAAAAACATAAAAGACTGAAAAGGAATGTGTGTTAGGAATTATTAATACTACATTATGTTATTCATGCACATGATATCTCATTGCGGGCAAGTTCAGATTCAAGCAAACCAGAATTCTAGCACATTACTCATATACTGTGTCTGGTACATAGAAATGTTTTGTGAATTCATAATAATTGTTATATTTACCATTCACAATCATTAACGTTATTGCAGGTCAGCATAATATTCCTCATGTTAGTAGCTCCTAACTACTGCACGACCTCCCTAAGTACTGAAGTGTGGGGGGAGATATCTCCTGTAATAGGATCGTTGCCTCCGAGTACTCCTTCAGGACCTAAGACGACTATGTAGTAGCCCCTGCTTCTATTTCTCCTCCCCAGGGTTTCCATCTCTCCTGGGGATTCATGAGGCTCAGCCCTCCAGCTGTGTCACTCTCAGTCAGGGTACTCAAAGTCCAAAATAAACACAGGCTTCAACAATAGTCCCAAGTTAACATAAACCGAAGGTTTGTGGCTCTTCCTGGGCTCAGATCACAGCTCTTCTCACTATTATCAGAGTGCAGACTCTTCTGTTTTTACCCCACTGGGAGTCCAAGTAGAGCACAAACCAAAATGGTCTTCCACCCATCCTGGGGTTCCCAGTGTACTCAAAGTCTTTCACACTCTACCAGAGCACTGACTCCCAGAACTTTACCTGGAGTTTGGCCTCTTCTCTGTTTTGACAGGCCAGTTTCAGCTCTACCTAGCTAGATTCCTTTTCTCCCATGCTTTCTCGGGGTTTTCTGCAGGAGCCTTCTTGCTCTCTACAGCTACAGCCATCTCCTTCTCCACTTCTCCCTTTCTACTCAGCCCTCAGGGCTAAGTAAGGTATTGGCTTGATTGAGTCACAGGACCTTTATTCTCCCCAACTGGGGAGGCAAGCTAATTGTGACTCAGGTTTGGCTGGGACCCATCTTTCTTTTAAGATCCAGCCACCTTGTGACATCCCCCACATCCTCTTCTATAATTATGACCAGACTACATTGTGAAGTGCTAGGAAATTGAAAACAAACTTAAAGAATTCAAAAATAGACAGGCAATGCTACAGATACGGATCCAGATTCTTCAGTCTGGAGTTGTACAAGTGAATATGCAGATACCTTGAAGACAGTGAGCTTTATTCTCCTCTTGATTACGCTGATTTAAATCAGTAGTGATCCCATGTAACTTAGTTAAGTTAGAGGAATGTGCGAGAAGACACATACCATTATGTTCTACAGCATGATATCCTCTGATCTTGTCCTGAGTATGAAGTGACTGTATCTGCTCATAATTCTCCCATGAAAGAGAAAAATTTTCAGCTACATTTTTGTATTTTATTCAGCTATGCACCAAGTGGTATGTACAAATATGGCTTGCAATCCTTGATTAAACAGGTGCTCTTTGAACCAACCAGCCTTGCTTTTTAATGTAAATAAACTATTACTAATTTTAAACCACAGTGACTGTGATTACCTGTACCAGTAAGTCATGGTGCCAAGGACTTTCTTAGATTTCTCTTAATAAACTATAAGTAAGTGCTCAAAGAAAGCAACTTCCTAGATGGAAAACTATCTTCTGTGGATGAAAGCTTTAATCAAAGGTGATATAGGTGGGCTGTTAACTATAGCACAAAGAAACTAGAGCTGCAGCCAGCTGTTTGTAGACCCCAGAACTGCAGTGATCAAACTCGTAAATTTTAGACAGAAATTCTTCACTTACTCCAAGAGGAAGATTAAAGGGATCTGCTGAAAATGTAAAGGTAATATTCACCATGAAATAACTGCATTAGCACAATCTTATTCAGAATGGACATTAGGTGCACCAATGTGAAACAAGATGATTGAGAGGATCAAAGATCTGTCTGGCTTGACTGAGCTCCTGGAAAGCAAAGATGAACTTGTACCAAAATCACAGTGCAAAACCCTTCCAAATATTTTTAAAAGTTCATCTCAGTATCCAAAAATTGCAGCTTGGACCCTTCTCAAGAGAATTTTTAAGTGTCTGATATTTCTTTTTTCTGGGGTGGGGGTTCATGTGGGGTATGCGCAACTGAACTTTAGCTATACCACAGTAGACAAATCAAGACAGATGTTAGCTGAGTTCTTGTTAGGCCTACAAGTTTGGAGACTTTGAAAAGGCTTTGTGCTGAATGACCAGGTTTTCCCACTGCTTTCTTAGCAAATCAAAGAGAAGGTTTCAGCTATCAGGTAGATAGACAGACAGACAAAACTAGGCGAGATCGTACATACTGAAACTAGGCTATTATTTGCAAAGTCTTACAAGATAGGGAGAGCTTTAGATGAGATCCAAATTCTGCCCTCAGTTAATCCCATGAAACACCAGTGAAATCCCTGGGGTTGCATGTATATATCTATGAGCAGATTTTGGCCAAACTGAAAATAGGATTTTTTTTAAATTAATCATCAAGACTATAACAAGGTTAAAAAAAGAACTAGATAAGTTCACAGAGGATAGGTCCATTAATGGCTATTAGCCAGAGCCAGGTTGGGCATGGATTTGCCAGAAGCTGGGAATGGGCGACAGGGGATGGATCACTTCATGATTACCTGTTCTGTTCATTCCCCCAGGGGTACCTGGCATTGGCATCGGAAGACAGAACACGGGGCTAGATGGACCTTTGGTCTGACCCAATATGGCTGTTCTTATGGTTAGTAAAAAAAATGGGCTTAGGCAATTACTACCCACTCCCTGCTGTACTCTAATGTCCAATAATAGTAAAGTATAAGATTTATATTTGAAGACAATAAAGACAACAAACCACACTTCATCTTTCATCAAAAATATTCCTGTTCATTCTGAAAAATTTAGTGATTTCTTTAAAACCAGAGCTGCGACATTCGTAAATGACAGCTACTCTGTTGGATGACCCTCCATCAGCAAACCCATAGGGGTGCTGGATCTGTTTATGATCAGTAGGATCAAATCATTCATCCATTCTGACTCTCTGATCTGTTATTGTGAGTAGGCATGATGTTGAAAATTACAAGAATTGGGCTTTCTAAGATCAAGCAGGCAGAGCACTGAAATATGGAGATATGAGTGTTCAAGCCCACAAACCAAACCAAAGTTCAGAGGTTTCATTTTAGGCCTACCATGCCAGCCTTGACAGTGTTGTTTTAACAGATCTGTTTTGCCTAAAACTATTCCTTTAGCTTTGCATCTGCAATTTAGCCAAGGCTTTCATCCTCACTTCAGCACATGATTTATTTGGGAAGGGATGAAATAAATTAACTGTTCTGTACTGTGTTGCAACCCAGAAAATGCTAAATACTTGCCTATTTCTTCCCTGCCCTTTGTATTCCTCTTGTTCAACCTTATAAGTTGAACTGAAAATTCATGTATGTTTTGGAATCTGCAAGTATCAAGCTGACAAAAAATACAAAATAACAAATTACAAAACAGTCCATAAGCCAGTGCTTCAAGCCAAAGTTTAAATAATACATACTTTAGACAAACTATATTCATTCCACTGCAGTGCTGAATTAATCAAATAAGGTGGCCTGTAGGGGAAAATACAAAGTACTGGTAACTCAAACAACACTTCTGTTCATGTTTCCTTCTACAGGCTTATAAGGAGTCCTAACTGTATCCTTAAATTCTTTTTTTAATGGCTAGGTCTGTTTGAAGGTTAACATTTTGTCCCACTGAAATTAAAGAAAATATGCCAATGTTTGAGTGATTTGATTACCTGTATGAAATTATGCTCACTTGGTTGTTCCTAGGTAACGCACTCCTGGGTAAAGGTATATTAAAAAGGGAATAGGAATAGTGTGCATAAAAAGAAAATATTTTCTAATTATGCTTCACAAGATGCTGAAAATATGACTTGTGACAGAGGATTATGAATAAGATAATTACTGAGAGCCTAATTTACCTAAAGCTACAATAAAGGAAAGAGAAAAACATTATTAAGTGGTTATTGACTGTTGCAACTGCTCTTTGTAACAAAAGGCCAACACAATAGCAAGGACAAAGCTGTGCATAGTTTAGGTGTAATGCATTATATACAAGGATACCGCTTTACCACATATATTGACCATCATTAATTCAGATAAATGAAAATTTATCAGTGTTTATTTGACAGCCTGACTGCTTTATGTCACTCCAAACAAGCTTAATAGGAATTTTTTTTTTTCTATTAAGAGTCAGGTGAAAAGAAGAGCGATTTAGAAATATATAGGATAAATGTTCCCTAGTAAAAATGCTTTCATTTCTCTTCTTACATAACCAGGGCAAGTGTAATGCATTCCCAGTGAGCAAAGCTACATTTCTGAAGGAATCCAGGTTAAACTAAGGTGTGCAAAGCACTGAAACATGATAGAATTTGATTTCTGGACATTAAACTCTCTCTTTTTACCCCATTTTTGATAATTCAGTCAATGAAAAGATATTCTAATTATTCAAATGTCAAGATCGTTATTATCCTAAACAATTAAATCACAAGCATAAAGACACAAGGAAACAATATTAAATTCAGTTATTTTTAAAGTATTTTGATCCAAAAAAGGTTATGGCATAAATTGCATTGTGTATTACTGAAAAGCCAAAATGTCTCTACTTCAGACAAGGTAGGTGAGGTACACAGAACACTGTAAGCTCAAAAGCTTGTCTCTATCACCAACAGAAGTTGGTCCAATAAAAGATATTACCTCACCCTCCTTGTCTCTCTAATATCCTGGGACCGACACGGGCTACAACTCTACTTCAAACTCAACTTCAACAGTTATTGTAAAGTTAGGGTGATATTACCTTAAAATTACTCCATAATTTACTCTGTGTGGGAGGAAGAATGGTCTTGTGGTTACAGCATGGGACTGAGAGCTAGGAGCTTTGGTTTCTACGGGCCTACAGCTATGATGATTCAATGAGCTGTCCTCATAGTCCAACTATCTAAAGTCTCACAACAGTCATTGGCGCCGTAGGTGGCCATGGGTCCAATTTTGGGACTGGAGATTTAATATGCAACCTTGGACAATTCACGTAACCTCTCCGTGCCTCCATTTTTCCATCTACAATATGATGAGGTCTTCTGTCTGGTCCTTTATTCTACCCATTGAGTTATTCAGGGACAGTTATTGCACTTTAAATTCACACCTTATCTTAATATGAAATTAACTTGCAAGTGTAAACAAGTAGTGACATTTGTAAAGTGCTTTGAGTGCCTCAGATGGAAAGTGTTAAAAAGTGGAAATAATTTTATGTAGTGAATGTGAAGTTTTGAATGCGTGTGTGAGAGCAACAGGAAGGTTGTAAAACGCTGACATTGGGAATTTAGTGACTTTCTTGCTACATAACAGATTTTGTCTGTGATGCAAAATGGTCTCATAACCACTACATTCCTTTTGAGATGCCAGAACACATCATTACCACACAGGGTTTTAAGCAGCAATCCTCACAAAAATCATTAATATTTGTAAATGTATTACATAGGGTACCCCAGTCACAAGGTTCCAATCCACCATGGACAAGTTGCAGTGCGAATGAGAGTAATATTGGATGCTTATGCTCCTTTGCTTAATTCTCTTTGGCAATTACTCCATCCCACTCATAAAACAAGATGTCCTCCCAATTATTGTGGCCCCTCCTGATTAACAAGAAGCCTTCCACCAAACCCTTCCAAAAATATACACACCAGTCGTCATCACGTTCCCTATTGTTTTCATGCCTGTTTTATGTCTTCACACTATTCCCAATACCAACTAGTATGGAAGAGCTGAAGAAGGTCACACATTACATCTTGGAGCTTGTAGTCGCAGGGATTAGGAAGGGTCAGTCAAACTGGCTCTGCAGCAGTGCTCAGATTTGCTGAACAGATCTTGGATTGAGTTCAACCTGCTGGATTTAAAGAAGGATATTTTAAAATTCTTGGAACCCCCAAGCCCAGGCAATTTGATGAGCTACAAGCTGTGATTGAAATCACATTCCAAGGATATTTTGGAGGGGAGACACTGTAGAGCAGAAAGTTTCCCTAAAGGAAATTAAGGGTCTAAGATGTAACATATTAGAAAGGCTTAATAAGGACAAGAGATTTACTAGGGGACTTGCTGTGGAAAGTATTTAATCCTTGATTTATTCTATCGGATTATTGGTGTCCCTAAGAATTCTGAAACAAATGTCCCTTAAATATTTCCCCAGTCAGTGGCTCATGGGGACATCAGGTCAAATGAATTTCCAGAATATGTCCTGGTTATTACAGTGAGAAAGTTACCAAGAAGACAGAATTCTTCTACATTTATTTTGGCATGTACCAGTCTAGGTTCTAGTGGATTATTGAAGTTTTGAAAGCTTCTAAAAGTGAAATGGAATTTCAAGGGAATCAACATTTATATTCTTCTAGTGTACAAGCCTACCCTGTTGAAATATCAGAGCTTTTCTCTGACAAAGGAAGTATCTTAAAGAATAAGCCTTAAAGCTAAAGTGATGCATCTCTAGGTTGTTCTTCTTAAAATGGTGAGAGTAATTCTTATATTTTCTGAACTTTGGAGGAATCCTTGAAATTTTCTAAGAAAGACATCTGCATTGGAGACATCAGTTGGCATGAAAATGGACTTAACTTTATTAATATTCTTCTCTTTTCAAATATTGAAGATAAACATTTCAGCAACACTTCTGAAAATGATTGTATTGAACCTACAGGTTCATCACTAGATATGGTTGTAAGCTGCAATTCAACATTTAGCCAGAAAAGGACTCCATAATCTCCAGTGGATAGCTGAGCAAACTAAAGAATTTCAATCCCACATGAAATTCCAGTATTTCAACATTTATTTTCATCCCAAAATAGGCCAAAAAGTTGAAATATTGAAAATTTTGGCAGAATGAAATTGTCTGAAAAATATTCAATCCAGAAGTGTCAAAACATTTTTGCTTTTATTGTTAAAAAAAACAAACAAACAAACAAACAAACAAACACATTTTGGCATTCCCCAAATTGAAAAGTGTTATTTTAGTTTATTGAACTGAACTGAAACTCTTCATTTGGATAAAAACTCAACTGCATTTCCCTATTGTGCTTAGTATATGATGGGAGCTGTAGTTTGGGTGCCTGATGCCCCCGTTTTCTACTATCGGCCAGGCTCTCTAACTAGACTACATCTTCCATTATGCACCCACCTTGCTGCTTGGTAAGAGGGTAGGCCACATTGCATCCTGGAACATGTAGTTCTCCATGGAGCCCAGGACACAGGAGAGAATGGGGGCCCTGAATTACATCTCCCATTGTGCCATCTGATTGTAGTTTAATGTTGAACTGACTCAGAATTAAATGTTTTGGGTCACTTAATAAAATGAAATATTCCATTCAAATCAAGCCCACCCAAATCAATATGTTTTGGCTTGATTTTCCCCAAAGGGAAAGAAATCAATTTTTTTTCCACAACCATGTTTTCCATCAAATATTATTTTGATGGAAAATTCCTGATCAACTGCAGGGTGCAGCAAAAAAGAAATACAACTCAGAGTTCAATGGGAAGGAGCCCGAAGCCATGCATGAGGCAGGTTGCCAACTTTCTAACCAAACAAAACTAAACACCCTTGCCCCACCCCTTCTCTGAGGCCCCGCCTTGCTCACTACATCCCCCCTCCCTCCGTCGCTTGCTATCCCCCACCCTCACTCACTCGCTCATTTTCCCTGGGCTGAGGAGGGTCTCTTTTCGACTGGGTGTTCCGGTTGAAAACCGGACCCCTGGCAAGAAGCAGCAGGCTGGAAGAAGCAGCCTTGTAGCTTTCTGCAGAAGAAAGGCTGGATAACAGACAGCCTGGAAGGCGGGGCCAGCGAGTTGGCCAGAGACACAGCCTGTTAGCAGGGAATCTGTGGGAGGGAGGATAACACAGGGCTGCAGTCAGGAGAATGGTGCACACGGGCTGTACTGTGAACTTGCTACTTTCATATCCCTGAACTGTACTGCACTGCCCCTCGGCATGGGTTGGGAACTGTGAGGCTTTTTGTTTTGTTTTGATTATACTATAAAAGTAAGTATGCCTAGGATATTTTCATCTTCGATTGCTGGCAGCCCTAGTAAAGGAATCCTCTATGTTATTCAAAGTGTGCGAGTGTTTATGTGAACCCAGTGAGGACTAGAACCTGGAAGGCCTACTGCTTGGAGAGGTTGCAACTGAACTCATAGAGACACAACGTGCTACCTGACATTTAGCACAACAACATACTGCAGAGAGGTGGCTACTGCATCTTGTGGCCATGTTTGTAATGTTTATATGGTGCACGGGATGTACCTTTAGTACGTGATTATTTATTTCAGATGGGTGTCCTCACAGGGGTGAAAATCTGGCTCTTCACAATTTGCTAATTTTAAAAAATCCTTTAAATCTCAAAGCATGTGTTAACATATATTCTACTTCTCTTATTTTCTGTAGAATTCTGGCAGCATCCCTCCCTTTCAGCCAAGAGTAGTAGACATGGTTAAAACTTTTTAAACACTTTTTTTTTTTACCTGAACAGTTTTAGTTTTGACAAATCTCCTAGACTCACAAAATTTTAGGGAATAAGTTTTGAATTTGTCTGATTTTGATATTTTCAGAACAAAAAGGTTTGGGAACATTTTTTCGAAGTGACTTTTCGTGTCAACATGTTAGTAAATTTAAACTAAAAAAAGGTTTAAAAATAAAGAAGGTCAATTTTTTTTGGGGTGGGGGGGAGTGAAATTATCCAAACACAACATTTCAATTGACCTGAACTAGGGTTACCATATTTCCACAAACAAAAAAGAGGACACTGGGGGGGGGGAAGCCCCGCCCTATCCCCGCCCCGCCCCATCCACTCCCTCCCACTTCCCACCCCCTGAGTGCTCCCCTCAGAACCCCAACCCCCCCTGCTTCTTGTCCCCTGACTGCCCCCTGCTGAGAACCCCCTACCCTAACTGCCCCCCCCCCAGGACCCTACCTGTCCCCTGACTGCCCTGACCCTTATCCACTCGCATGGGTGGCAGGGTTGTAGAAATTTTGGTGGTGCCCAGAACCCCCCACCCCACCTGCCTAAGGCTCTGGGAGGAGGGTTGGGTGGGGGGAGGAGGTCTGGGGTGCAGGTCCTGGGCTGGGGATTAGGGTGCAGGAGGGGTGCAGGTTCTGGGATAGAGTTTGGGTGCTGGGTGCAGGCTCTGGGCTGGGGCAGGGGGTGGGTGTGCAGGAGGGGGTGAGGGGTGCAGGCTCTGGGATGGAGTTTGGGGGTGAGAGGCGGTGCAAAGGGAGGGGGTGCAGGCTTTGGGAAGAAGTTTGAGGGCAGGAGGGGGTGTGTGGGAAGGGGGAGGGGGATTGGGAGGGAGTTTGGGGATAGGAGGGGATGCAGGGGTGAGGGCTGTGGGTCTGGGGATGAGGGGTTCATGATGCAGGAGGGGGCTCAGGGATGGAGCAGAGGATTAGGGTGTGTGGGGATGAGGGCTGGGGCTGGGGGGTTTGGGGTGTTGGAGAGGCTCAGGGCTAGGGTGGAAGGGCAGGGTAAGGGCAGCCTTACCTAGTGGATGGGGGCACTAGGACCCGGGGGCAGCAGACAGCAGTTGCTGCTGGCTCTGGCAGTACACGCAGACAAGGGAGAGGCAGACAGGGAGGGGGGACCCACGAAGGGGGGGATGCGCAGGGGGGGATGGCAGGTGGAGGCTGGGGACCCATCCAACACTCCCCCGCTCCCTGACTGCCCCCCCCCCACTCCTCTTACCATTCTGGCTCCACGTGGGTCGGTTTGTGTGTTACACAGGACTACAGAGAGAGGGAGGGGGGAGCAGGGGAGGGCTCTGGCTGCTGGAGGCCAATGGGAGTGGGTCAATCGGCCTAGCCGCCCAATCAGCAGCCACACTCTGCATGGAAGGGAGGGAGGGAGGCGAGGGAGAAAACCTCCCCGGACATTTTAACCTTGTTACCAATTCCTCCCGGACGGCTATTTAGAGACGCAAAAGCCGGACATGTCCGGGGAAATACGGACGGATGGTAACCCTACCTGAACCTACAAAAGAAGAAAAATGGTTTGTTGATTCATGCACATTTTCAAGATTTAGACTATTCCTCCCAATCTGGGATACAAAACATTTCAAAATTTCAAAAATTCTCATAGGATGTGAAAATTATTTCCTGTCTAGATGGAACTTGTGAGCGGCCATCTGGTGGGGATTCAAGTCTTTGGCAGGCTGATTGTTCAAAGAGACTACAAATGCTGCTGCACCTGAGAAGGATGCTAGAAACCCAGCTCTGCAAAGCATGAATTATTTCCCTCTAATCATTTTCAAGGTGTGATAACACCACAGATACAATGATCCTTAGGTACAATCAGTTTAGAAATGTGCATTCGTCTTATTATAGGAGCTTTTAAATTGTTAATATATGCCGTTTTACACTTATTATTACCCTATCTTATTTCTCACTCACACCAGAAAAAAAAAAATCAATCATATTGATTCCTGTAAGAGTTCCATATAGTATTATGTCCAGATATATTGTGAAAACATTGTTCCCATTAGTGATCCAATGGGAGGCAGCATGAGCTCCTGGATGGAGCACTGTATTGAGAGTCAGGAGCCCTGGGTTTTGTTCTCAGGTAGATTTGCTGTGTCACATGGGGCAAGTCACTTCACCTCTCTCTGCCTCCCAACTGTTGTCTGTTTGGTTCATTTTGATTGTAAACTCTTGGTGGCAGGGATTATGTGTCTGAACAGTGGAAGCAAAATGGGGCACTAATCTTGGTTGGTACCTCTACAAATAATAATATTAATAACATTAACATGTATGGATGTTTCTTATTTGAGAAGATTTAGGATTTATTTTATTTCACCACCTCAGTGTTCTGGGAGTAAATACAAGGGTTAGAAAAACTACACACTGCAGTGGTAAGGTCTAAAGCAGGGGTCGGCAACATTCGGCACGCGGCTCGCCAGGATAAGCACCCTAGTGGGCCGGGCCAGTTTATTTACCTGCTGACGCGGCAGGTTTGGCCAATCGCGGCCCCCACTCACCGTGGTTTGCCGTCCCGGGCCAATGGGGGCGGCGGGAAGCCGCAGCCAGCACATCCCTCGGCCTGCGCCACTTCCCGCCGCCCCCATTGGACCAGGACTACGAACCGCGGTGAGTGGGGGCAGCGATCGGCTGAACCTGCCACGTCAGCAGGTAAATAAACTGGCCTGGCCCACTAGGGTGCTTACTCTGGTGAGCCGCGTGCCGAACGTTGCCGACCCCTGGTCTAAAGAGAAAACCCAGCCAAATTCACCATAGGCTAAAACTCACCCCCACCTATCTATGCATCCCCTCCTGCCAAGTGAAATTTTACTATACACTTTAAATTGTTTATATAGCATCTGTTTACTCATATGAAAACTCAATAAAATGTAAGTTTAAGTCCAATGCATACATGTTTATTTAGATCAGCACCTGCTTTCAGTTCATCTAATAGTCTAGCAATTATGTAGCACCTCCAATAAAATCATCAAGATCCATTAATAACAAAAATAAATTAAAGCCAATACAATAGTCCACATTTGTTAAGTCTTGCTTCAGATGATTTTTGATGAAGGAAGAAACAAACACTTTGCCTCTGGCCTTCTTTTTGTGTGTGTGTGTGTGTGTGTGTGTGTGTGTGTGTGTGTGTGTGTGTGTGTGTGTGTGTGTGTGTGTGTGTGTGTGTGTGTGTGTGTATGATACAGCAACAGTGGGAAATGCAAAACATGACAATGATCTACATTCAGTGCCTTATACTGCATAAGTAATGAGAAAGCACATTTGCCTAATAGACAGATGCTTTTAAAAAAGACAGCCTGGAATGCATATAACAAATATACTAATAATTATATTAAAATACTATGTTAAAAGAATGCTTGTTAGGTTGCAAAGTCAAACTCTCGAAAGTCTGAAAATACCAGATTTAGGATTGTCCAATTTTAAGTCAGCCCCCTTATGAGTTCACCCTGTGCACTGAATGAGGCAGGGTCTTGTGGAAAAAAATGGTATGTGGTCATGTAATTAAAGACTATCAGAATGCATACACACAAGGGGGCAAAATTAACGTTGCTCCAGCAACTGCAGATCTGATGTTTCCTAGCTCTTGAGTACTCAACTATACAACCTAAATAACACTCTTTTAATGTAATATATTTTATGTAGTTTCCTAGATTTTTGTTAAAGAAAAAAGGTAGATCCAATTATATTATTCACAACAGTAACAGCACCCATATCTCACATCATCATCCGGGTTTGAACCTTGAACTTCAACACTGCAGCAAAGACTGGGTCTGTGTACTGGTTCCAGAGAGTATTTGGGGAAATCTGGCCTGTCTCTCTCCCCTCTCCTCAGAATTGGGGGAACAGCATCTCCTATATGGGCTCTTAAGTAGAGGAGGATGGGCCAATTAAACCATGTTCTGAATTTGGAAGGGTTTATGGGCGGCGCCGGGGGTGGAGCAGTCCAGCCTGGCTCTCTCTCCCCATCCAACCAGGAGGCGTGGGGAGGTTCATGACACATGTTGTGATCCAGAGGGGTATTTGGGCCATAAACCAAGTCTGGAAGTGAGAGCAACCTGGCTTCCTTCCCCCTTTTGATGCATCTGCACCAGCAGTCCCCATGTGTTTCCACTGCAGAGCATGCTGCTGCTACTTTGGCAGAATCAGGAGCCTGGCTTTAGAATGTTTGTGTTTAGTTATTATTTTGGCAAGCTGCAATAATTTTCCTGAGGAACAAAAGTGAGAGAGGGGAAATGGCAATTTTTAACACTTTATATCTCAGTAAAAGATCAATGGAATTTCACAGGATACAGAGAAGGTACCTCTCTGTCCTGAAGGCTATCCCCTGCTGACTATCAAATGTTTGCTGCAAACAATGTAAATGTGAGAGCTTCTCCCTCATATAATAATATGAAGCCTGATTGAAAGCCCACTGAAATCAAGGGAAGGATTCTTAACAGTTAGATAGATGGTCTGTGGATCAGGGCCATATAGCAGGTGTCTGATGTATGAATCCAATTCAAAATGTAATTCTATTCATCCATATTATCTGTCCATAATCCATAGTATCTATATTTCATATTTTCCACAATTCATCTAAAATAGAATTTTTCTTCCATGGCATTTACTATCCTGATTTCTCATGTTAAGTCATTACAATATGTTAGCATTTTTTTTTTATTAAGCTTGACCTTAGAAATAAAGTTATATCCATTCTGATGAAAGATTTAAAGGTTGAGTTAAAGGTTGGGACTGTTTCCTTTTTCTCCAATACCCAGGGTACATCATACCCTAGATGTTTAGTGCCACTTGGTGGGATTCTCAGAATAAGAATACGCAGTGTTCTGTGTATGCTACTCTCTCAGCAAAGGGAAATAAATGAGACAAGACAGTTGGTGGATTGAAAAGAGAAGATGATTGGGGCACTCTCTCCTGCTAAGAAATGTCTGTTTAAATAAAGTACCTTTTGTTGGTTTTACCTGCAACTGGGCTCTTTGTCTCAATTAGGTGGAATATGATGAAATAAAAGACTGTCTCAGAAAGGATTGCTGGAGGCAATCTAGCAGCAATGCAGAGCACACCAAGTTTGAAATACTAGCTCAGGGCTTCACTCTCTTTTCACAAGGGGCTGGATGTGCTACAAAGATAGCAAACACTAGCACCAGAAGGAGGGAAGGGATTTCTTATGTTGCTCCTAATAATTCCTCTGGTTAATTCAGGAATAGCATGGATACTCTCCACGGGAAACCACACAAAGCTCTTTTTAGCAGCTGATGTGGTGGCCATGAAATAAGGGCCTTGATGGAAATAGTGGAATGGGAATCTTTTTGGCCATGAGAGATGCTCAGCTGTTTCCCCAGGAGAGAGGAAAGGTATAGCTATACATTTGCTATTAATGGCCCCAACTCAACCAGGTACTTCACGGGAGCTAATGATATGCTTAAAGTTAGGCACATAATTAAATAACTTGATGAAACAGGGCCTACATGTATGATTTTCTAAAATAGTTTACTTAATTTTCCCTGAAAACATACTTCAACTTCCTCCAGATTTTAGTGCCTTTAAACACTGCCTAAACTATTTACTGCAGTGCTGTTTGGTCCATGGCTTTATTTTTGCAGCTAAGCTGAGTGACTGCTTCACATCCAAAGATTAAACTGTGAAGTCTCTTATGGCCCATTAACTGGAGAGCAAACATCAGCAGTCTCAGATTTGTAGTCTTTGGGTCTGTCACACAATGCTATGCAGCACATGAGGTACCAACCAGCTGGATACAACCAAGACATTTTAAATAAGTCTCCCATGCAGAAAAAAAGATTGTGCAAACCTTTTCTTGTTATTTTCACACAGAGGCTGATTTTCTTCATGACAGTTGTCATATATGTAGGTATTCTAGTCTACAAATTGAAAACTGGGTGTCTTAAGCATACCTCTCAAATGTCCTTCATTCCAACATGTCACTCATTAGTCCCAAAGTTACTTCTGTGTCCCACCTTTCTGATGTTCCCTCTCTTTTGCTGTCAAAAGTTATTTACCTCAGGAACAAGGAAACATGAAACTGTGATGACACAGAGTCCAGCTTACACTAAAGGACTGAATCCTGTTATATTTCATGTTTCTTGCCTGAATAATTTTTGTGTCTTTGTCACACATTGCAGCCCACATTTGGGCTTTGGCAGATTGAGAGAGATATTTCTCAGGGCTTGACAATGATATATTCAGTCCTTCACCTTAATGGTTTGACTCCGACCTGCGTTGTCAGCTATGCTAAGTCACTATCAACTGATGGTTCTTCAGTGGCCTATGGGAAATAAGCTACTTGCCAAACCAGTTCATAATGGTCAGGTGTCTGTTTAAAAAAAAAAAACTACCTGCACAATTGGCAATAATTGGTACCCATGTTGACAAGAGGAACTGAGTCGTCCTGACAGCACTAGAGGTGGTCCCTCCAGGTAGAATCTGAAACCCATTTGAAGAGCAGTGTGGGGAAGTTTACACTATTATGTCATATCTGTTACATGGTCACAGAGGACTCCACTCAATTTTTCATACTGTCACTCTAGCACTTTGCATGGACATTTGAAAACCATTAAAGTTCATTAAGAGAAAAATAAAAAGTTTGGCTCAGTGTATTGATTAGAACAAGCACCTAAGTTCCCCCCATAGAGAATTCAGCTCAATCGGATCTACCAATCTTCTGGGGGGGAAAATAATTTGTGAGGCTTCAGCAAAACATGTTAAGGAACAAATGCAAAGTAATAATAATATGAATGGGGCACCAAAATACCTGAATTCCTAAACCGAGTCACTGTGTAATCAGACCCACAATATGGATGTCCTTCCTCACCCCTCTCCTTCCTCGTGTGTTATTATATCCACCCTTGTCTGTCAAGTCTAAAAGTTAGGGCCCAATCCTGGAAGGTGCCAAGCACATCAGAGAAGTGCTCTGCATCCTTAACTTCATTAAAGGGCACACACCATGTCTCAGAGGGTGCTCGGCACATTGCAGGACTGAGCCCTTCAGGTGTATTCTGCAAAGCGCCTTACACACTAATAGGTGCTAGACAATAATGGGCCACACCCCAGACCCATCATTCTGCCTTGCTTTCTGCCATTCTAGCAGAATAAAGCAGAATTGATCGAATGGTGGGAGGGAGTCAGGGTGGGCATGGCAGAGTTCTGCTGCACTCAAGGACTACCCAACTGGCAAAACAGCCATTTTTAAGGCCATTTTTAGCCAGTGCACCTGAGGCTGCTCTAAATTGTACTGGGGCCTAAATTGGCTCCAGGATTGGAGGGAGGGGAACATGAAAGTGGCTAAAAGCAGCCTTTGACTCCCCTCATTCAGCTGTACTTACAGCAATACATAGGAATAAGAAGGTCTGAGTTCTGCACCTAGCTATGGGGTGTTTTAACTAAAGCCATGAGATCTCAATAATATGATTTTTAAACTGCCTACACTTTGAAGAGACACTTCCAGGTACTTTACTGAAACAGTTTGTTCTTGTTTAACATTACATTCTAGTAAGGAATCTTTTCTCGGTTGTATCTACTTGAATACCAATTTTAAAAGAAACCAGCACTGTCTACACTGACACTGGAAAATTCATTAAAACCGTACCATTTTTATCAGGCTCATATAAAATATTGTGTGCTCCATTTGTTGTTTTGTAGCAATATTTACCTAAGAAAAGCTATTCTCGGAGCTGCGTATATACTTCTGTATTGATACTGGGACACATTAACAAGGAAATAACCGAAACAGGAGAACTACTGTACACTGTGATCCATTAATAATAAGCAAAAAAAGATGGGGGATACGGCCTAAAAATAGGTAAGAAAATAAATTGTATTTTTTTTTTTTACTTCTGAGTGTTTATTAACAAATAACTAGGAAAAAAGCCCTACATGAATGCACTATTAAGCTTGCACAGGAAATGAAAAAGCTAAAACTCCAACAGCAATGGCAGCATTTCAAATCCTGAATGTTTCATGATGCACATTTTAGGTCATAAATAATAAAATACAAAGATAAGCAGAAAACAGGACTAGAAATACTACATGTATGTAATATGACTGGCCCTTTCTACAGTCCTTTAGCTGTAAAAACCTTAATGGTGCATTAACACAGGACCGCATCATCCCCTGAAAAGGATACACCCACGGACTGCAAACTTCCACTCCTTAACATTGATTTCCCCCATTCAGGCAAGAAGCATGTAGTTCAGCCCCTCTTAGATACAGATCCCTTTTGCAACATTAATGAGAACAGCATTAACAGGCAGCCACAAAAAATAATGGAACTAACTAGTTAATTAAATAAATAAATAAGGACATAAAAATAAAGTAAATTTTACATGCAAATACTTCGTATGACGCACTGATCACAAGAACATGCACAATGCAGAACCCATAGCTCAGCGCTATACTCTTCCATTCATGATGCTATTTCCATTTTAAGGCTCAATGCATTGTCTTTTCAGCACACCAGCCCAAGACCCAACCTGGGAACACATCATGTCCCTCTGTATTGTTCACCTCTGAGAGACTCATAGGAAAGTATTGACAGGTTCTCACACCTCTAAGAGCCTGATCCAAAAACCATTGAAATCAGTGGAAAGACTCTCATTTACTTTATTGATCATGCCCAGAGAAAGATACACACAACATACACGGACAAGGCAATTGCAACACATGGCTTTGGAGGTAGAAAGAAGTAAAGTGGAAGAAATCAGGGTGGGATTCTGAGAAGAACTGGGAGGGTCTGTGGGGACCGGAGAAGCAGCCTATTGAAAGAGCATCAATCTGACTGTTTGTCAGTACAGTTCCTTTGAGTCAGGGGTTTATTATTGAATTATTCAATATTGACTCCAGGAATGAAAAATAAAAGGCTTCTGTCATTTTCAAATCCCTTCTATGTGCGTCTACTGTTTTTTTTGTCTCCTGTACTGTACCCATAAATCATAACTGTAACGCATAAACTAAACAACCTAGGTTTTGCCTGAAAATGTCTATCTACTACACTGTAGACTACCTATGCCATTTAACACATCACAAGTTACATGTACTATATATTTATCTTGGGCTCCATAAGACTGGTAAATGGGGGCTGTGATAACATGTTCCACATATTTTATTACATTGTGCAGTTGCTTAATATTTCCTAACTTTATTTTCTACTTCATTGTGAATTCTGCTGTTGTCTCCAATGAAAGAACAGTGACATTTGATACACCACAGAGCTCATGGTACATCTGCCATGGAGTTGTAAATGCATGCGGAAAAGGCTAAGAACATACAGCAGTATATACCAAGTAAAAGTTCTAGCTAAGTAATCAAATCTTCGAGAACAGCAGGCAGTGTCATCAGACATATCACTCCACAGTTGAATGAGATTGTCAATCGCTGGAAGGCTGTCTGAAAAACACAGTTTGCAGGTCTTCCAAAGCTGAAAGTACTACCTTTGGAAGGTAATCTAGACTTACCCTATTGCAGATTGACATATACGTGTGAATCAAAAGGAACAGATCATGGGAAATAAAAAGACCGAAAGAAGATTATTTGTAAGTATCATGTTTCTGTACTGTTTTAAACAACATATTTAAACTTGTGCAGGAGGGTAGTTCCATTTAGCACAGGGCTTATGTGAACTTGAAAGTGAATGATTAGTGTCCATATAGGTTTTTAAAATTGTATTTACATACGTACAGTATTGGAACAATGACATTTCTTATGATGTTAATAATCCAATAACTAAATATAGATAGGTAAATAATAAGAATTTATGTAGTATTTTATGGGCATTATCTAATTAATCCTCCCAACAACCCTGACACAATATTTATATCCTCATTTTAAAGATGGGGAAATGGAGGCAGCAGAGTTTATGGCATGATTTTGCTCATACGGAAGTAAATGGCAAAATTCCCATTAACTTCAGCAGTGCATCCCGTTGACTTCAACAAAGTCAGGGGCAAAGTTAGAACCAAGCACTCCTCCTTCCCAGTCCTTTACTCATTTCACTCAACCACCATACCTACCTTGTTGTCTGACTGTCTATTTCATTTGAAAGAAGAAGCTTTCAATTCTTCTGTTAATTTCATCCTCCAATTATTGTCATATGCTAGAGAGACCACATTGAGAGCATAATTCTTGATGTACCTTGTAGTCCCCAAGGATAATGCACAATAGTACTAGATAAGTATGCAGCTATACTGCATCAGTTAAAAGTTCTGTCAGCATTAAAAGCTCTGTTTTAAGGTAGCTAACATTTATGTTTCCTAACTCATACACTCTGCATGTGTGTTTTTACCTCAGATAGAACTATATTTTAGAAAAGGTTATTTGAACCCGTGTATGTGTTTTTCCAAAGGGTTTCAGTATTCTATTTCATTTTATATTCAGGCTTAAGTGCCAATGTCATGAGGGGCTGAACACTTCCTGAAAGGTAATCAGTGGCCTCAGCACCCACTGGAGTGCATGACCCTTATCTTGAGAAGTGCTGATTCTTTAGGGGTGAGTTCTCAAAGGGCCCTATATAGGCCTTAGAAATTGTGTGCCAACTTTTTCCTTGTACATGTGTGATTATCTAAGTATGCAAACCCTTGTGTTTGTATTTGCATATCAGAGCAAAGACCTAAAGACCTGATTTGCACACATGGCAGGTCCTTGGTGCATATTAGCACAGTAACTGTGCAAGCACTCAGATAGTAAGGTGATGAGAGCCATATAAGAACTGATATAAATGGAATAGAAATAGCTCTACATGAAATTTAGCCTTTGTTTAACTAGAATCACTTTTGGAGTTTGGCTGTTACGTTCACAGCACTTTCTGCCTTGTGATAGAATTGAGTATGTTCAGAGCATTCTGTACAAGTACAGGTGTCTTGTGAATATAAACAGTACTCGTAACATGTAGCAAATGCAACATGTAAACAACATTGGCTATGCACGCAGTAGAACACACATACACAAGTGCAGCAAATGTAACAGCCTGTCAGTGTTTTACTTTCTTATTCTGAGATAGTCTACAATAACTCACTAAAGCATACCTTATAGAGCGCCTTTCATCCAAAAAGCTTTAGGGTCAATCATAAGCTAAAAATGTTCTTGACAAAAGAAGCAACAGAAGTGAAGGAGCAACCTCCAACTGTGCAAACTCGTGGTTAGGAGAAAGACTGGAGGAACAGAATAAGCAGAAAAGGGACTTGCAGAATATTGGTAAAATAGGGAGCGTGAATCCAGTGAAAGCTCTGAAGACCAAGACGCTAATTTTAAATTGGAATCTGGGATGAGTAGTTAAACCAAGGAGGGTGACAGAGAACAGAGATGCCATACCTCCACTTTCTGAAGGCCTAAAAAAAGCAGTTGCCATTTTAAAGTTGGGAAGAGAATTATAACCTGACTTTGAAAAGTGTTGAGCACCTGCAACTCCCATTGACTACAATGGAACTTATGGGGGCTCACATCTCTCAGGATCAGGCCTTAAAAAAGCAGAAGTAAAGGTGATTTTCTGGAGATAGCAATAGACACAGACAAGAATTACTAGGAAATATTAAGTTTAACTTCAGAAATAAACCCCAAATTTCTGCCCTTTAGAACATGTTCCACTTTTCACTCTCTTTCATCTCTATCATGCCATATACTAATTATGCAGCAGTCCCAGCAAATGGGATATCATGGCATTGTAATAATAAGTACTATTCAAAGACCTAGCAGAAGATGAGTATAATGTCTTTATTAGTTTTGCCTGAGGTCCCGTCTCCCCTCCTTTTCTCTTCATTAATGAATTTAAAACAATGCAGGAAATTAAATCCAAAAACTACTGAGCATTACAGCAAAGTTAAGGCTATGATTTCACTGAAAAATAAACTCCCACAAAACTGAGATGCAGTGCTCTCGCTCTCTCTCAGTCCTTCTGAGTAGCCTTAAATGCTTGGGCATTGCTGCACATATGGTACATAAGATCACAAACTCTTCTGATAACTCTGCTATGAAAGGATTAACTAAGGAGTGGCTGCCTTGATTCAAAATCTTCTTGTTTGTCATCTTACGTACACTACAAAAAAACGCTCTCCTCATTGTTTTAAATGCAACTGGGAACATTGTATATTAATAAGCGTGTTGCGGCCCCATTGATATTGGGATAGTTTACTGACTGCAACAAAGCATATTAAGATAAATCTTCCATTGGTATAAATCAACATTAGTTTACATTGAAAGTCAATGGAGCTGTGCCTGTTTGCACCATCTGGCCCAAGATTTGGAGTCCAAACTGATCATTTCACAAAATCAATTTAAAATAGCAATGGGTGACAATTGCTATTAGCATATTGGTCCAGGAACAAATATCAAATCTATACTTTCTCTGTCTTTTCTTCAGTAACATGCATAACTATTGAAATTCCCTGTAGTACACTGCAACAGATACAGAATGCTTTAACATGAAATTATCCATGTTTTAACCCATTGTCTGCCTACATTTTATATACATTTTAGGAGCCAATGTAATGTGGTAATAATGTGTCTGATTATTCAGAGGAAACAGAAAGTTAATGATATGTTACAGTATTTGACTATTCTGATATAAATCAAACATCCAACAAGGAGAAGACATTTATTTGCTAGTCAAGCTTTATGATGAATGCAGATGGCATGATCTCTTTCCAAGGCAAGTGTGATTCGAAATTACTGATTGAGAGAAATGAACGGAGCTGTAAAAATAAACAAGGGGCTGGTAATAGACAAGGTACAGTATATGTCAAGGCAAGCATGTGCTATTTTACTCATGCTCTCCATCTTCCTTTTACAAAATACTATGCCTATGATGTTATATTGTCTGGCATGTACATCAGGGTCAGTCTACAAATATATCTTAGCCTGGTGTCTTCTGTTGTATAAGGTACACTTTCATCCTTGTGTTTAGGCTTGCTCAAACGTGCATCTCTGAGAAATGTCAGAGCATTTTAAAGCTTTGTGTAGCAGGACAGCAGGTGAAAAGTGACCATAAAGTATAAAAACTTTTGAATACTGTATGTAAATATAAGCATGTAACAAATAGCAGCTTTTTGAAAAGTCTTAAGATGAGAAAGGCTAAGCATGCTGGCTAATGACATTTAAAAATATGTGCATCTGTTTCCCTTTATCACCAAAAATAAAAGATGCTTTCTATCTTGAAAATACAAGTTAGAACAGGCTGTCTGTACCCTGAAATCTCCAGTCCACTAAAAAGATCATTCTACTTTCTCCTGTCAGATGATCATATAATTTATGTTAGTTGCATAATTACAAAAGGAGTAAATATCTATAAAACATAAATTTACAGGCATCAGGGAAGACTCAGAATGACCAAGAGCTGTAAACTTGAGCTTGATAGGAAAGTCTAAGCCAACATCTACTCTACATTTTCGTAGTGAAAGAAAAAAAAAATCTTTACTTACCCGGCCAACTAATATTGGTTCAGGTCCAGAAAATTCTTCTAATACAAACATTTGGTTCCAAACCCAGCCCCTCTTCGAACGGTTCAAAACCTTCTGTTCTCCACTGAGCCCACTTAGTCCCATACTGGATCCACTTGGTAATATTTGAGATTGATTCAATGGAGACATATAAATGGAAGGAAGGACAGTAATCCATAATATTATTAATGGAGTCCATACATCCATAAGCATCTCCGTTAGTCTTTCTGGCATTGTACCACAAGCTTAGCAAATCACCACAGAACTGAAACAATTATTTTGCTTTCCTCCAGACGATAGCCATCCAGTTCATCATGCAGTAAAGTACATTTACTTACAGCTCCTCCATATGTTTGCAGCACAGTGAACATAAACAAAAATTGCTTAGCTTATAAAAACATGATCCACTGGGTTTTCCTGTCATCCAAGATTCCTGCAAAAATAAGAGTAATACAAAGTTAGCTATAAAGTGCTTGGGGATATATTTTATAAAATCTTAGTTATTTTCATGTCAGAAACAAGCCAAAGTCCAGTTTTATATTTATAGTAGATGATATGTGTGTCTAGGAAATGAATTTTAATTCCCATTTTAAAGGGGGGGAGGCAAATAAGGGACAGATACTTCTGTCAATGTTGGTAGCACCTTCCTGCACTACTAGTTCCTTCGATTTCAGGTCAGAACTACTCAGTGTGAGCCAGCATATTAGAATTTGACCCTGTATAAACCTTTCAGTAAAAGCTAACCACAAATAACTCTGAAGCTGAGCAATAATACAGCGGTGGGTAACTCATTTTTCTTTTTTTAGTCTACGTGTCCTCTGCTCACTTTGAAGTCAATGGAGCGTACTCAGTACCTCAAAGGATTGAATCCTTTTTTTTCCCCAGGCATTCATAATAGCCAGGGCAAGAACACTTTTTTTTTTATTCATGTATGGCCACAAGAAAAAAATAGTTCAGCTTTAGTAAATATTGTAACTTTAAGAAAGAAAATATTAATTTCATTTATGTAGAGGCAGGCAGGAACCAGATTTCTCATTTTGCAAGACTGTCTACCATTTCTATTTTTTTCCTTTCCAAAACAGCACAAAATCCAAAATATTTTGAAATTTTATCACAAAATGACCCCCCCACACACACACACACACTTACACAAAATAAATGTTTTTGGTCAATCAACACTGTTTTGTTCCGATAACATCAATGTCATTCCACTTGTTTATTTTTTTCAATTATATTTTAGAAAAAAAAATGCAATAAAAAGTCATTTTGAAATGGAAAATCAAAATATTCCATTCCAAAAAGGTCAAAATGGAATGTTTACACCTCATTGGAATGTTCTCTTTCTGTGTTTTTGTTGTTTTCCAAAAATTTCTCCAAAACATTTCACTTTTGATTCACCAGAATTTTTAAATGAAAAACACATCAAATTTCTGATCAACTCTATTTACAAGTCACTTTCCCCTACCTCTGTTTATACAACATAATAAAACCATAAAAAACAACAAAAACATAATTTGGAAAAAAAATAAGACCTTAACAAATAAGTCAAATAAAACCTGATATGGAGATCTCGTATAACATGATGAGGGGAAAGGAAGAGGACAGAAAAAATAAAAGGCTCAGCAGTGGCCAATTTAAAAAAAAAAAAACCCTTTAAAATAAGATCTTGAAGTGTTTGTTTCCCCTAAGAGATGTACTGAGATGAAGAAGCTAGTTTAACAACTTAAAGTCTGCTACAGTATAGCCACAATGCTCTACAAACCTTAAATGCAACCATAGGTTACTTAAAAAGATGTCTGGGATATAACTCAAAGAGGATAATAGCATGGCTGGAGTTTTGTAAAAGGCTTCCTGATATATAATCATTGGCTGGTTCAGAACCAAATGTAATCTTATGGAAAACTACAGTGTAGGAGGATAGGTACACAGCTGTCAACTCATGATTTTTTGTGTGTGTGGCTCAGAGCTGTACAAATCGCTGATTGTTTTGGTTAGCTAGTAGTTCTGAATTTTTTTTTAAATTTGTTTCATATAGGCCCAAACCAATTTTTTTCCCCGAAATTGTGTGCAGGGTGTGGTATAATGGAGAGGTACTATGGCACTTCAAACCCAACACTGTTTGGTCACACAAAGTATTTCATTCAACTTGAAACTAAACATTTAATTTAAATTTTGAGCTTTTTTTAAAAAAAGTAATTTTTGTTTTCAACCAAAATAATTCAGAAATATCAACATGAATTTACATAACGTTTCACTCAACTTGAATCTGCATTTTTCTGTGAGAAAAAAGTTTTGGCCAAAATAATGTCATCCAGCTCTACTGTCTGATGATATTCAGTGTTTATCTTGAAGCCTAAACTTCTTGAGTCATATGATTATGGGAGACTCACAACTTTCATTTTTGTATACATATTGTACGGTTCTAGTATTCATGTTTGTGAAGGAAAAACTTGAAAACATGAACATGATGTTTAAAGGCTAATAAAACAAACAGAAAACAAGTAAAAAGGCACAAACTGTGGGGTTTGTTCTGTTTAATATAAGAATGGCCTACTGGATCAGACCAATGGTCCATCTAGCCCAGTATTCTGTCTTCCAACAGCAGCTGGTCCCAGGTGCTTCAAAGGGAGTGAACAGAACAGGCAATCATCGAAGACCCATTTCCTATCAACCACTCCCAGCTTCTGGCAATCAGAGACTAGGGATACCCAGAGCATGGGGTTGCATCCCTGACCATCTTCACTAATAGCTATTGATGGACCTATTCTCCATTAACTTATCTAGTTCTTTTAGGAGCCCAATTATAGTTTTGGCCTTCACAACATCTCTTGGCAACAAGTTCCCAGGTTTGTTTGTATTTCAGTAACTGACAACATAGCTGTGAAAACCTCTTGCAAGAAATTCTAAAGCCATGAGAGACTCATCTTTTTAAGAAGGTGAGAAGAGCTGTTATGAACTAAAACTCAGTCCAAGTACCTCTGGACCTCGAAGTGTGATACTTTCAATAATGCAACAAGAATGAGGTAAGTGCCCATTCCAGTAACTGTTATGGGTCTCAGTGCTGAAGATTGAGTGAGAGGGAGAGGGCTGGAAGGTAATGCAACCTAATTCTCTGAAGAGATTTTTCTATGAAATGTGGAGGGAAGAGACGTAACCTGACTTTCCATATCCCCTAAGCCCCCCACGGAGTGGTGAGGAACAGAATGGAAGGACAGTTCTCTCTTAAGAGCTTGGGGAGGGGTGGAGACAACCAACTTCACTCTGAAGACAATGAAGGTATGGGGAACAAGAGGGTTTGTAGCTACTGCCCTGTAGACCAGGGGTCGGCAACGTTTGGCACGTGGCTTGCCAGGGTAAGCACCCTGGCGGGCCGGGCCAGTTTATTTACCTGTTGACGTGACAGGTTCGGCCGATCGCGGTCTCCACTGGCTGCGGTTCGCCGTCCCGGGCCAATGGGGGCAGCGGGAAGCTGCGGCCAGCACATCCCTCGGCCCACGCCGCTTCTCGCCCGGGACGGCGAACCGCGGCGAGTGGGGGCCACGATCGGCCGAACCTGCCACATCAGCAGGCAAATAAACTGGCTCGGCCCACCAGGGTGCTTACCCTGGTGAGCTGCATGCCAAACATTGCCGACCCCTGCTGTAGACCTTAAAAGGGAGAGGAACCCAGAATGTGTTAAAGGTAGGTAGGAGGTAATTAGAGGGAGAAGGAACGTTCAAGCTTAGATGAAAACAATACACAACTTGGTAGCTTGGGATAAGGTTTTTCATATTTTTCTGTTCATGTGAATCAAAAGCAAAAGAAACCTCAGGGTAGCATGAACCACCATGAAGTGTAAAGGTCACCATCTTGGCTGACACTAGGGATCAAATCAGGGACATCCAGAGTTAGAAGCATAAGTCTTTCCAGCTTGAGTAAAACTCTGTAAGTGGGTAGGTACCTGTAACACTCAGATCCACTGTGAATTTAACACAGAAGGGGGCACAAAACACAAACACGCTAACCTGTGAGTTACACGTGCACCAGAGAAATCTTTCAGATGAACCCACCCTGAGATTGCTGCTGAGTTCGACACAGCTCTAATTGGCACTTTTTTGCCATTCCCAGGACTGAATAATAATAAAACACAGCACTTTTCATATTCAAAGGGCTTTTAAAAACATCAACTAATTAATCTAATTAAGACTGAACTGCTGTCCCCTTTCACTCAAAGGGGGCTCCCTCCTGAACAGAGCTGAAGCAAATTGGTGGGATAGTGTGACACTTGTACTTCTACTACATATGCTGTATCTTTTTGTTATATAGGGTAGAGAAGGGACATAAGACTTTAGTTACCTGAACTGCCAATCTGCAAAAACTAAATTTGCTTAGATGTATATTAAAAGAAATACAGGAAGCTCAGATCCATTACTTTTCACGCAGTACAGACGGATTAAATCCCATCTAGCCATTGCTAATACATCAAGATTCTTTAGCCACGATTGGATCCGATCTCAGTGTAACTCCATGGGAGAGGCTTCAGCAATACTTCAAGCAAACAAAAACAGCAGCAACAACGTTCACATAACACGTTTCATTAAACCGAACTCAGTAAAACAACCTGGCAAAAAGCACAGTTAACTTGAGCACTGTTATCATAAATGTGCAATAAGTTCTCCAGCACCAGTGAGAAAGGAAAGTTGCAGCATGTGTTAGGCATTGCAGGCTACAGAACAAATCCCCCTCTTACCTGCACAGATTTTTGCTTTTAGCACGGTTATGCATGTGAATATGCACAGTTCGCAATGAAGGAGACTCATTAGTATCTCCACAATGAAGGTTGATCTTCTGGAACCCTTCACTGCAAACCTCATTTGAACCCATTACTCTGACTTTGCCAGTAGTAAGTCAATCCACCTGGAGCTGAGGGGCCTAGGCCTGTTTTAAGGGAGAGGCCTTTGACCAACACACAGAGAATGGGCTGTCTCCAAGGTCCTGGGCAGTTGTGGAAATGGGTTGTTCTTGCCACTCTAGTTGCTGCATTCCATGTGCAGGAGGTAGTATGGAGAGGTACTATGGCACTTTCCCTGTGCCCATGACTGCTATTGGTTATATTTTGTGGTCAGAGATTGCTGTGAAATAGATGCATCTGACGAAGTGGGCATTCACCCACGAAAGCTTATGCTCCAATACATCTGTTAGTCTTAAAGGTGCCACAGGACTCTCTGTTGCTGTGAAATAGAGACACTGCAGCCATGCTCCCCTTTTCCTTGATACTCAGTGTGTACCAGGGCCTAAGGAAGTGGTGTGGAGCTTGGGTAGTGGCTCTCTGCCATCTGAGGATCCCCTCATGAGGCCAGATCTGCAGGCTCTCCAGCTACTTTGTGCCATCAGGACAGCACAAAATCCCTACAGCAGGAACAGAATCTGGCCCTTAAACTGTTATTTCCATTATTTCCAATGATTTGGTTTGCTTGTGAAAGTGTAACATTAATGTTTTCAGTTTTCTCAAAAGCCACAATATTCTTTTTAGGTTCCATGTCTGATAAGTATTTACTTACAACCCTAATTCTAATTCAATAAAGTTTTTTGCCTGAGAGTATGTATTCTCTTGATTCTCTGAATGGCCCTGCGAGATGAGAGTGAGGATGATTATTTTAAACAGTCTAGGAGTCCAGATTTTGGGTAAAATAAAGGAATTTTAAATATAACAAATAGAGCTAGGGAGATGTGACCCTTTTTCAGATAACAGAGTGTTCTGGATAACAGTTTCAGCTAATCAAAGTTTAATCAAATATTTGTAAAATGGTTGGTTTCCCAGAGCAAAACCTATAGAGAATCAAATCACAGGTAAAGCTGAATAGTTTGTTTTCTGTAACAGGATCTACCTGCTGTATGTGTTGATATGCTTTTGGACAGGCAGCACCAAACCATGATTATTGTTTGGAATCTGGCAGAACCAAGGAGTCCCCGGCATGGACCAAAGTCCCATTGTGCTAGGTGCTGTACAAACACAGAACAAAGAGCTTACAACCATGCTGACTTTACAAGTTAGGTAATGCCCCCCCAGCAAGCACCACTTGTTGGAATTATGTTGCAGCATTATAAACAGTGTAATATCGTTTCCAGATGTTGCACCATCATTACTTGATATCAGATACATTACAATTACTTTAAGGGCCAAATCCTAATCAATTGAGACAAGTAGTCCCATTGACTTTGTGTGGGACTAGAATAAGTAGGGCAATAAGCAATGATATTAAGTTCACTATATAATTACTTTCATTCTCATCTTTTGTATAACATACCAGTGGGTTATGGTTATTTGGCAGCTGACGTATTGGTAACAACCAGTACTATTTTCATTATGGCTATTTTGCAATCATATTGTAACTTTTAAAAGGTACTAGAGAGATGATGGAATGCAATAGAACTGTTATAAAGATTAATAAAGTTAGTAAAAATTGTTAACACAAACTGCTTACTAAGAAAGAAAATGGAGTAAGGTCATAAAAGCTTGAAAAATCAATTTATTTTTAGATTTGTCAAACCACAGAATGTCTTTCTGGCCAAGTAATCCACTTTATTATATTGCTAGTGCATTGATTTACACCATGATCTCCAGTCAAGGAGATTTTACAGCCTCTCTAGAGTTTCTTCACATTAGGAAATGTTGAGGATCCTCTTGCAAACTGCTGCATCTTCAGGGCAATCCACTTCTAATTTCATTCTGCATTCATTGCTGCCTTGTTGATCATTGTGATTACAAGCTACAGATAAGTCCTCTGACCTCACCGTTTCATTAAGGAGGATTTTGTCAATTTTTAAATGATTGGTTCAGTTACGTTAAAAATCTAGCAGTATTGATTTATTTAAATAAATTACACTGGAAATGCCAGACAATTAAAAGTGTGAGATATATATTTGTCTAAAGTAGGATTTTTTCAGATACTTCAGCATACATTAAAACAGTCTGTCAGAATGGACAGGACATTATCCTTTCATCATGCACTGGGAAGACTGCCTGTGATATAAAATACTAACAACATGGTGAGAGAGATGGGACATAACAGCATCAAAGGTCCAGTAAAGAAGTTTAGGTAGTGTAGAGTCATAGAGCTAAAGACCAGAAGGGACATCAGATCACTTAGTCTGGCCCTCTCTATATCCACAGGATACCAACACCACCTAGCACCTGCACACCAAGCCCAACAACTGAAATTAGATCAAAATACTACAGGCCACAGCAGACCAGTCTATTATGTGCCATTCATATACTCCACCTTGGCACCCTGATTCAATACAGGCAAATGTGCATTAAACGTAGGCAGCACAGAACTAGCGAGATGTATGTTCACCAAGTCATTTAAACCTTTGGTTAGCACTAGTTGATTTGAGCATGGTGTTCTTTGTATTGTATACACTCCTGAAGTCTCAAAGTTCCATCAGACTCACATGGGAGTTCTTGCCCTGCAGGGAAAACTCCATTAAACAACCTTGAGTCCCTGCTATAAATAAATTAAAGATCCTCCCTTCCTGCAGGACAGGTAGAGCTTTAGATGACAACTTTCACTCAAGTTAGGAAAACACATCAGGACAGTTAATCAGAAGCCTTTTACAATAACTAATATCCTCGGATTGGCTTCCTTTATTTGGAACATACTCATCAACAATGACACTTTCTTCCCATTATCTTGATGTTCCCTTGGCCCATGATCAGAAACTAAACATGCTGTCTACATGGGTACAAAATCTGCAACTGCCCCTGTTTTTTTTAAATAGCCAACATTCACTTTTGTACCTTGCAGTGCCTCCTTTGTCAACATCTGGAAGCCTCTTCTTCCTCGCTATTTATTCATTTATTTTTCTCTTAGCCCTTTCTTACTTACTTTCCACAGTAGCTAGAATATCATTCCTGTCTTTTTTGGCTTCACTCTTTTCTATCTGTTCTTTAAACTCAATCCTTTTTAGTTTTACATTTGCCACTGCAGGTATTGGTTACACTGCAACACTTCCACCCATACTTCCTAGTCCATTTTTTTCAGGGTTCTAACAGGGTTCCCCAGTAATGGCAGCAACATGATACAGACCCTTCCCACTGTGGGAAGCAGAATCTTTCTCTGCTAATCCTCTCCTGGCAGCTCAGTAAACCCTGAAGTTTTCTACTCCACTCCTCATTCATGTGGGTAATCCTTGCTCACATGAGCTGTCCTACAATATTCAGCATGATAATTTGCCGTTGAAAAACCCAGAAAAATAAATAGCTTTAACAGAGCCATCAAGACACAAAAACTGACCATGCCAGTAAAATTGGAGCATCCTCATCACACATCCCCCATGCTCTTTGCTGCTCTCAGTGATTGCATTGTATCTGAAATTTGATTGTAAGCTCCTAGGGGCAAAGTCTTGTGTTCGGCTCAGTGTGCTTTTTGCCACTGCATAAGTAATGAAGAATAATGATAAATAATAGAATCCAATAGTGTGACCCTCCCATTGTCAGCTACACAGAATATTGCAAAGCAGTGTCATGAGGGAGGAGAGAATCTGGTCAAATATATATGCAAATCATTTGTCCAAGTTTATTGTTTTATATTGTCAGTGGCAACTTGCTCCCATTCACGTTTGCATCAAAAACTGAAACAAAGCAAGACTAAAAAAGAACTACTTATTTTGATGTCAGGCCAAGAGACACCGTGTTAAAGCTTTCTTCTTAACTGCTCTGTCCCACGCACACACTAACACTCTCAGTGAGAGTGTAAGGATATGCTACCTTAATTTTTAAGCTTAGTCATGCACTGCAGCTTTTTTATAGTTAGAAGAAGTGAACAATTCTCCCAGCTCTTATACAAAGGAGCATTTTAAGCACAAAAGTTATTCAGACTTTCCTTCCACTATATTGTATGTAGAATTTACACATGCATGCACATAGAGAGACATGCCCATGCACACACATGCACACAAACAATCATTTCTTTAGGATAGCCTCTGGAGTTTTTTTTTTTTTTTTTTTTAAAAACATCGGAGGACGTGGTTATTCCGCAGCCTACAAGCTTACAACTGCCTAAAATAATGCCACCTTGTTCTTTCAAAAAAATAAATAAAACTAACGTCTGGGAGATTCATAATCTACACCATTTGTCTGCCTCACTTTCCCTTCTGCTTTTTCCTCAGTGAGAAAACATACAGTCAGTGCTCTGGTGGGGAGAGGAGGCTTCTCCAGGAATCAGGTCATTCCACATCTCATTGATAAGTCAGGATGAAAGGAGAATGATACACTTTATCATTTCCCTGCCATTGTGGGGACTTCAGGCACTGGTGCACCTCAGTCCCTCCTATGCCCTGCCTGTGGCATATAACAGACTAATCTCTTGTGGGCTGTAATACTTCAGTCTAATTTCAGTTGTTGGGTTAGTAGGCAGGTGCTGGATAGTGTAGATGTCCTGTGATATATAGAAGGTCATACTAGATGATCTAGTGCTGCCTTCTGTCCTTAAACTCTATAACTCAATAAATCAAACTTACCTATTCCAAGCCAATGACAACATCATAGCAAACTATCCATTGTTATTCACTTAGTTGCATAATGTGAAGACCTGTGATATCGACACACAACTCTAACTCTTCTTTGCATAGTTCTTCCAAATGTTTACATTCAGAAAACCCCTTCTGAAGGAACCTATAGTTTGCCTTTGAAGGAGGGGAGGGGTAGAATCAGCTTGGGATCTAGGAGTTATTCCCTATCTTTAACTGATACGATGATCCTGTCCTATATAATATATTACTGGGACTATTATTTGAAACCTTTGCCAAAGCCATAGGCTCCAATTCAGCAAGTGTGAACTTTAAGCACGTGAGTATCAGGACTCCCACTGATCCGTAGAAGAGTGCATCATCTCCCAGAACTAGCCTCTAAATGCCTCATCAAAATCAGTTAATTTTGTATTGTTCTTAGCACTTCAAAACTATTTATGTTTTCCTAATGTATTATTTGCATTTCAATAGTGCCTAGAACCCCCACACATGGCCCAGGATCCTACTGTGCTAGGCACTATTCAAACAAAGACAGCTCCTTCCCCACAGAGTTTACAAGTTCAGTAATACAACTTGCTTGATCGTACTTCATTTCCAATGAAATGACTATATCATTCTTGCTCCTTCATGTAATATAAATACTAAAGAAACTATGCATTAAAATAAACAGATACTGTAGAGCATGTGCCACGTTTATGCCTTTTAGAATGTCACACGTAGCTTTAAAAAAAAAAAATTATTTGCCAGAGCATGAGGGTCAGATTTCCCACTGATCTGTGTCAGAGCATCAGTTCACCTCCACATTGCCTTGCTGAGAAGCTGATGGTGCCAGCTCAAAACAGAGAGAAGGAGAAATGTCATATTTCATTTGAACCACCAAAACAGTCTAGCAGATTATAACACTGAAATGTAATATAGTCACATCTGCCTCAGTTTGTTTATACAGTAAAGGGAAGAATATGACTGAACTCAATTTTTTATTTTCTGCAGTCCGGTGATTAAAGCACTTTTCCTTCCACCGAAATAGAATTCTAGACTACGTATAGATTTAATAGTGCTAGCCGGTGCCAATCTCATCTCTCAGACCAATGCTAATTTTTATGCGGGTGTATTACATAATTTGAAAGACCTAAAACACTTTTAAAAGTGAGAGGGGAAAATGCAAGTTGTGCATACCATATTGAGAGCTCTTAAAAGGCAAACAGACTGGCCTGTAACTGAGAATTAGGTGTTAACCATCCTCTGTCTAGGGCATCATTTATCATCAGATGTTCAGCAACTGAGATGTGCTTATCCTGTTCTTATTGAAAATTGTTTAAATATTAATGGAGGCCATAAATATGTTTTCTCATTTTTTTTCAGTAATCCATTGACATACGACAGAAACTATTATTGTTCTTTCCTTGATTTTCTTTAGAGAATGTCATCTATTGTGCACAATTAAGCAAAGTAGCATAAATAACCTTCTTTCGTATCAACCTGAAATCTGACTAAAATGACCCTTGGTCTTTATGGTTTAAAGACTGCATACGTATGAAGTTTCCCTTGAAATAAATGCCACAAAAATGAAAATCTATACAGAAAAGGAAACATTGCCAGGCTTTGCCAACAGTATACGGTAATTATGGTAGTTATGCTAAGGTTTGGTTAATATCCTCTAACAGCACCATATGAAATTAGGACTTAAGATCTTGATTCTGCACCACTGAAGTCAGTGGAAATTTTCTCATTGACTTTAATGGCAGTAGAATCAGGCCCTATATTTATTTTTGACATTTGCATTTGCCAGGCTGAACTAATTTTTTTCCTATTGGATATATTTGAAGCATACTCCCCAAGATTAAAGCCCACAGGGTCACTGGCTTTATATGACTCATTTCAAGTTCAGTCAGGGTAGAAATTAAGGTCCAATGATGATTTGGTTAAATGAAAGGAAATAATAAGCAGATATATTCAATCCATAATACTGATGTTCACTGTCAGAAATGTGTATTTGCCTGCAAAACTAATGAATTGCATTCTTCTTTTAGAAGTACACAATTTGCTCAGCACATTAGCATTTAGTTTATACATATATGTTTGTATGATTAAACATTAGTGATAGCAAAGGGAAAGTGATTACAAATGGATTTAAACTGCAAGCTGAGTTCCTTAAAGTAGGCTGTTTAGCGTCTCTTAGAATTAACCTGTTTGGATTTAATACACACCACTACGTTTGAAAACTACAAGCAAGCTGGTGAACTAAAAATTTCTGACATACTATTTTTAACAAAATACACAGATGCTTCTACTAGGAATAGAAACCTGAACAAAACATACTTAGAGGCATTTTTCCCCTGGGCACGTTTAACATTTTTCGGGGGGAAAGTTGGCTTTAGACACCCATACATGCAGTGGAGACTCCTCACTTCTTGCATATCCTGAGCCAAACATTCTGAGCCCAACCCACCAAGATGCTGAACATCCTAACTCCCGTTGGCTACAGTGTTAATAAATAGTAATTAGCATCTTGTTGGACCAGTTCCTCAAGTAGAACCATTGCCATCAAATGGTAATTGATAGTAATGGACTACTCACGAGTAAGGCAAGCAGGAATTGGTCCTCTCCTTGGAGTCAACTGCTAGTAAACTAATTCTGAGGGCACCTTTCCATGTCAGCTCTTCTTTCCACTTTCAGATGTCATCTGCTCCCACTGCATTTTCAGAGAGAAATCCTGAAAAGTTAAAATTGCATCTGTAGTTGAAATGCCACAGTGCTGGTGCTGTTTACTTGATTTATCAAACTAAGAAATTTAATGAAAGTGTTCAAGAACGGGGGGAAATAATTGAAAATGTAAACTGTATTGGCACTTCTGTTCAATTTCTAAAAGGGTAAATTTTCTCAAATAGTTATGTTTAGAAAGCTATGAAGTGTACCACTTTTTCTATGGCAACAAGGCTAAGAAAAAATGTTGAGTTTACATCATCTAATTGAATTCTATTCATGCAGACTTATGGTAGCAATGATGCTTAAAATATTTCAACGCAAAAGTCTTAGAGTTCTCCTCCCACCGGTAAAATTTGATTTGTGTTATTTTTAAACTCACAGCTCACAAAGTCTTATATGGTTTTCTGAAATGCAGATATAATCAAGGTGCACACAATTGTTATTATTAAAAGTTAGTCCAAAAGGTCAGCCTTTATATGGTGTTACAATGAGGCAGCTTTAAAATGGAAAATGCAATACAATATACATGTGGGTTGTATATATAATAATATATGGTTGGTTATACAAAATGCTGTGAGTAGACATTAACATTTATATTATGTAGCATTAGGAGTTGCTTTCTTATAAGTATTGTTTATAGATACTCTATCTTGTCATAACTGTTAAAGATTTGCAGCACCATGTGCTTTCAATATGCACTTTGTGTTGACTCTGTCTCTTGTCAAAGATCCATTCTTGTTCATAAATATCTATATATAGATAGCGTCTCTTAGAATTAACCTGTTTTATATATCTATATCTATCTATCTATAGATATAGATATATATCATGTCCTTCCCCCGCGCCCTGTGTTCATGATGGGAACTAAAACAATTTTACTGTTGGCTGAAGTAATAGCACCAGGTCTTTACTTATTTGTATATATCAGGGGTCATATGGGTGAGCCCCACACCCTTAATTCCAACCACTGACTAAAAAGTCCCAGGAAGAGTACATAGGGCACTGAGACCTTCAGGAATCAATATCTTTACTAGAGAATTGACAATTGTGTGGTGAAAAAAAGACAGAGCTTCTCTAGAAACCATCTCTAAAAGTAATAAGCAAATTTATATCTGGTCTGTGACTGTGGACACCCTCTTATAAGCTTTTTGGAAGGGATAGTGAGTATGGGCTGGCACGACTGAAGTGATCTGCGGAGGATTCCCTCCCATAGTGCTATAAAGCTTTTTTTTTTTTTTTTTTTTTTTTTTTTAAATGAAAGATGCTTTAATGAATGTCATATAAACAGCATCAACATTTGTTAAGCAGCCCAAACATATTATTTTATTTAATGACTTTTTATAAGATAAGAAACCTCACAAGTAGCTTTTTGTGACTAACACCACATTTCAATTAACAATAAATTATTCACCCGTATATCATAATGTACCTATGCTCACAAAATACAGCTTCCAGGTAGCATAGCCTCTGCTTCAAGAGGCCCTCAACTTACAAACAGCAATAGAAACTGAAATCCTTTAAAGCCTATGATATTATAAAATAAGTATTGCAGAAAGATTGAAAATTGCTTCAATAAATAGCAATATTAAAAAGCAAACAGCAGTATTTAGAGGGGAAGATTATGGGCAATTCTGCATTCAGTGAGGCACAACTGCAAGGTTGAATGGATGGAAAACCCTAGACTAGAATATTATATAAGAATCAGTTCCCCTCATACAGAGCTTTGAGGTTGAAATGGTCACACAATTAGGCCAGGAGGGTTACACTGTAGAGAGCTTTGGGGTTTTAATGTTATCAGATTTTATATTTGTGGATTTGATGAGTAATGTTTTAACGTGTATGGAAAATACCATCAATGCATTTAGACATTTTGATAATTTCTCTTTGATTAAGACAGCTGAAAAAGTACATTAGGCTCATTTGCTTGTTTTTATTTATTTGCTTTTTTAATATTTTCAGTAAACCCACATTTCCTGAGAAACCAATTGTGAAATATCATCTTGTTCCTAACAATGGACTGTAGAGAAATATCTTCAGATTGCAATCATATGGAAGTATCACATATTTCTCTTGATCCTTATTGCAAAGAAACTCCTCAGGAATTTACAAAAGAGGATGAGTAAAGTTAAGAGGATTCTTTATCTATAGCTTTGTTACTTATCAGCTATATTCTTTAATTGAAACTGAAGTGAGCAGCTGTTAGCCGGCTTTCTATTAAACACTAATGTTGTAGATTTGAAAACAATAGACAGTTAATGTTATTTGATTTCTTACATTCAGCAGTCCAAGGAAACATCTGGCAATGATGCCCATGAAGACAAATGGCTAGTCATTGATGAGCTCATCAAGTTGGCTGTTTAAACGTGTCAGCTTTTATTAAAGTTTACATTCTTATATTCTTATAGGAAGGGAGAAGTACAGAAGATTTGGGGAGGGGGATTGGGGGTAGCAGGAGCATGGAGCGTTTGATACCTGTTGGTAAGCAGAGCCCTGCCTTATAATGCTATTATGTGCCAGTTTGGATAGATTCAATGCCGTTTAGTCTGGTACTTAACGTAAACTGTTTAAATTGAGAAAGGGTCTAGACATGACTGAATGGCCATCAATCACAAAGGAATCCCTGCTTGTGTTAAGTGGTGGCATCTTCATGGTGGTAGCCAATGCCTAAATAAGGACTTGAGTTAATCTCCTCTATATTATCCACCGAGAAATTGCCATGGGTTTTCTATACTGAAGCTTTGCAGTGCTATAGTCTGATCCGGTGCCTTCCATGCTCCACAGCTGAACACAATGTTCTTGTAGATCTGATACAAGCTAGCAGGGATGCTATCTGACAGCTTGGGTCTCCCGGTTGGGATGTTACCACCAAGCAGATGCGATATCCAAGCAGAATGTAAGAACATGCTATTCCTCTTGCCTTTCTCAGCCAGAGGATGAAACGCGTAGTGGAACAGCCCGCGTTAGGGGTCGACAGTCTTGCATTCTTCTCTAAAAGCCTCCGTAATGATGCAACTAACAAGCAACTGGAGCTAAGGGGTTTGCGCCCTCTCCTAAGTTTCAGCCGCGTTCATTCACTATTTAGTCAACAAGGACAGGGAAAGAAAACAACTTATGGGAAAGGGATGGCTCTCTTGGCTACTTATAGCTAAGGCGTCCTTGCCACCTCAGCTTAGAGAAAGATAGAGCAGAACTGAAGGGATACTTTCCCTTCTGAAAGGGGGAGAAGGATAAATCAGTCCAATTCCATCCATGGCTTTATTTGAGAGGTTTGGGGGGGACCACGGGGTCGGCAGTGATAAATAGGGGGAAAATCCCCCCCCCCCCTTATGATTCTACCAGCCTCCAACTCCACCATTTACATATCTGGCTGGTGGCTGATTTTTATTCTCAGCACGAAAACTGCAATCTACTTCAATGCATGAATGCAGCCCTGCATCTATTCACCACAGTACAACAGTCCAGAGATTTATTGTACTTAAAAAAAAAAACAAAAAAAAAAAAACCAACAACAACCACGGAGAAGAAACGGGCTCTCCAGCCCAGTGAACAGCTCACTGTGATACAAAACTCCTTCTGAACCTTTAAAAAAAAAAAAAAAAAAAAACCCCACACACCCAGCCTGGCATCCCATTATCAGGGAATTTCAAAGAATCCGAATTAATGAGCCACTACACTTCAGTCTAATAATGCATCTGTTTATAAGGGAACAGACAGATAGTGTCTGTGACAGTGTATGCAAGGTGCACCAAGTCAAAGACAAATCCACAGAGAGAAACCCTTCTGCCAGTGAGAAATAAATAACTAGCTAACAATAAAAACAGATACTCACTCTTTCAATGACCCAGGAAACGTCTTGCGAAGACCACTTTACAAATGGATTTAAAGGGTCTACTTCAGGGAGAGGAAAATATTAACCAGTCCGTCTGAATGGGCAGGATTCTCCGGATTTCTTTCATGCTTTTTGATGCTGCTGGAGGAGAAGCTGGTTACTTAGACTCTCAGGTTTCTGTGCCTGCATAGTAAAGTGCAGTTAGTAATTTCTCCCTTTGCACAAATCAGCGGCAGCAGCACATCGCCAGGAAAGCAGGGATATTCCAAATAAATCCACTCATTCAGGGGCTGAGCGCTCCAATGTGCCTGCCTGCCAGATGTAACTGTGAAGTGATGTGGAAAAGTGAGCTGGGAGCCTCCCCTGACAGCTCTTATTGGGCTGATCTCGGAGGCAGGTCTTGCGCTTGGAAATTCAAGTAAGCAATTTTTTTTTCAATCTAGTAAGCACACAACTTTTCTACAAATTTCAGAGCCATTCATTCCCGAGCTCCTTGCCAGGTGCCTTTCCAGCCTGAGGCTGGTGTATTTCACCCAAACACGCGGGAGGAGGAGAAGCGGAATGGGAGCGGGGGAGGCTAAGGTGGGACTGAGGACTGATGGAGATGGCGGGCAGGGGGGCTCCGATCAGAGAAGAGAAAGGGGGAGCAGTGGGGTCTGTGGAGCAGGAGCCAGCGACAGGGGCAGTCCAGGGGGATCAGGGAAGTTGCGGGAGCGGTGGTGGCTAGAAGCGAAGGGGGTGGAAGGACAGCTGGTGGCAGAGGATGCTAATTCTTAGGGGTCCTGGACACAAAGGGGTGGAGGGGATGGCAGAGGGGACTGGGCGGTGGTAGGGTACAAGATTTCCATGAGAGGTCCTGGGAGAGAATGTGGAGGCTGTAAGCCAGGGGCAGCGGGTGCTGAGAAGGGTCAGGGTGCTACAACCCCCAAGGTTCAGGGAAGGGAGTGGGTGGAAGGGGAGATAAGGGAGAAGTCACAAGAGGAGAAGGGTGGGGAGACACGCATCCCAGGGGCAGGGAGGGAGAAACACCCTGGGAGCAAAAGAGGAGGGGAACCTCCCAGTGGGAAGATCAAAGGATCCTAGGAGAGAAATAGAAAGTCCCCAGGAGGCAGAGATACCCCAAAGTGTGTGGGGGGAGGTGGGGGGGGAGAATGAGGAGAAAGAGTTTAGGACACAGTGTGGTAGACCCCTCACTTAGTGCCCCTCTGGAAAGGCGCAGAGATACCAAGGTAATGGGTGTGATATAAGAAACTGAATAGAAGAAGATGGGGGAGAGCAGGGGATTCGAGGGGAGGGAAGGGAGACACAAGCAGGCTGGAGCCAAAGGAAGAGGAGGGTTTGGGTGGAAGAGAGAAATGTGAGTGAAATGAGATGGTGGGGGAGGACTCAGGACAGGAATGGTAAGGAGTTGGTGGGAGGTGCAGGAATAGGTGGAAGAGGAATAAGGGGTGATGGTGACGGGAAGAAGAAGAGAAAAGGAAGGGGGAAATGCGGAGAGTGAAAGAGGGATTGGGGGATAGAGACCACATAGAAGGAATGAGGGGATATTTTTAATCAGTATTATGTAATCAGACCCTGCAGAAGGAAAATTCAACCAAAATGTTCAGTAGAGGCTTTGGGAAGAAAGGACAGAGGCCAAGGAGTCATGCTAAGGGAGCTATTTTAAAATCATTTATATATAAAAATAAATAAGGCATATGCATGTGAGAGTCGGGTTTCTCCCCTATCACTGTAAGCCCTTATCCAGTGTGCTACAAGTATAGCTGTGCTGGGTGACCCAATTTTAGAGCTTTAGCATGGGGTGGAACAAGGCTAGGTCCCTTCAGTACAACAAGATGTGGCAGCACTAAGGGACAACTGTGTTGTAAGAAGTTCTCTTGATGTGGTTGGGCCTCTTGGGATTACAACGGACCTTATGGCTCCTAGTTTCTAGTTCCTGTTTGTGATCACTGATTACCTGTTGTGGTTTTATATAGTGCAATCCCCCAGCATGCTGAATGCTTCTGAGAGGTACCAAGCACGCTCAGCTCCCTTTTCACTTTAGTAAGAGGCGAGGGTGCTCAGCACCTATTTGAAGCATTCAGCACTTATAGAAAGGGCCCATAATGAAGTTCCTGTGCAAAGGATCTAAAGAATTTTGTTATGCAGGACAGACTAGGTGATAATAATGATCCCTTCTGGCCCTAAAAATCTATTAACTGAGTTTGTGTTTTTCCTTTTTTTTTTTTTTTCCCACATTGGAAGAGGTGTGCCTGAATATTGTTTTCACTCTGGAAGATATATACATATGTGAGTGTGTATGTAATACTCACATGTTTGTGTCAATATATACTTATGTCTGTGTTGTGTTGAGAGAGTTACAGGTTTTTTGGTTTGTAATTCTTCATATCATGGTTCTGAAGGTTAGTTTTATAAAGGAGTATAGTCTGGCACATTTCTGTTGCAAGTCCTTTAGTGCACTGTGACAGAGGAGGGGAAGGGATGTGGGGTAGGACTATAGGGAATAATCTCTTTTACTAAGGAAATGTTTCATTTGGGGATAGTGCTTAACATCTTTTTGCAATGCTGAGGCTAGCTTGTTGTTTTTGAAGGAGTTATGCCTGTTATTTATTTAATTGATTTATTTTTATAGTGACATCATTGGAAGCCTCAAACTTATTCTTTTAAGGGGAACCTCTGTAAACCTCAAACTTGCCTGGGTGTCATGATTGTGTAGGAACAAAGGGTCTTTGAAGACTTGATTATGAATGGGAGGTGAACAATGGAGACCCCTATTCCTACATAACAGGAGGCAATATGCTGGCTTGGCTTTATATTTATTAGCTCTTTTTAAATGCCAATGACAACTGTTGAATGTTTTTATATCTGTTTGTCTAGCTCTAATGGAAAATGCACATCTGCATTGGGGGCTCTGTGACTTTGATGTGTGGCATTTGTTATTATAACAGAATGTAATTTTCCCTGGCAAGTTATTCCAGATAACGGGTGTTTCCCTTTTTGCCCAAAATTTTAAGTTTGAAAATCCATAAAATCATCAAAAGGAAACAGTACCTGGCATTTTGAAATGTGAACTTTCCAGGGACTGGAGGAGGGATACCTGAATTCAATTTTTTCTTCAGTTGCTTCCCCACAGAGTCCAAATGGTTACTTACCTAGCTATAGCTCTGGGCTGACTCCTATTGTCTTGGAAAAGTAATTGCATACAATACTTGACAATGTTATTTTTGTTTGTTGGAGCAGGGAATGATGAGACACCTTGCAGTGCAATAGATAACATCAGCAATGTGGCTTCACTTTATTCAGATTTGCATTCAAACAAAAAGGTATCTTCCCCTCCCCTTTGCTTCCACCAACTGAACAATAATATAAGAATATAGATAATGTCACGGTGAGGGATGAGGATGTTTTGTCTGTACTTCTTTACTTCTGGGTATTAATGACAGTTTTCCCAAACACTTTCACTTATATTTAGAAAGCCTTCACATACCTGAAGTTTAATACATGTTATTTATATTGAAAAACAGGAGATTTCTTCATCTTCCAATGTGTGTGTGTGTGTGGGGGGGGGGTTTGAAAGAAAAAATATATCTAATAATTCATAGATTCCAAGGCCAGAAGGGACCTTTGTGATCCTCCAGTTTGACCCCCTGTGTAACACAGGCTGTAGAACATCCACAAAATAATGCCTAGGCGCTTTTCTTGGAGCTGGAGATCACCGAGGTATAGGCCAGACCCCTTTTCCTTGGTCTCTAGCTAGGAAGAGGGATAACATGGACTGAATAAGATAGCTCTCTGCTATTTATGGATTCCCCTGTAGTGGCAAATCCTCATATGGCAGGTTAAGACTTAGCAGACCAGAGGATCTTGCCCCATATATTTCTAAACTAAAAATTTTATTATGGGGGAGAAGGAAAGATGAGAGTTAGGGGATGGGATTTTTTTACTTCAAGAATTCCACCTATGCTAATACACTCTTGTTAAAATCCTGTGGTGCTGATGAGTATGCTAGCTATAGATTGTTTCCCCTTTAAAAAATAAATTCTAAATGTTGTGGTTACATTCCATACCCAAAGGAAAGCAGTGGCAACTAAAAAGGAAATATGCTTTTTAAATTAATAACTGCAATCAAGGAAGAATAAAGAGCATCTGATGTGAAATGTAGGTGAATAATTAAAGAATCATTTTAAAATGTGGGTGCCTCCTGAATACACATACTATTCCACAGTTTTATGTTTGAAAATTAGATCTCTGGGCCAGGACATTTCACACAGAACCAGCTTTTGACTGATCAGGATCCCCAGGAACTAGAAGTTATTTACTTTTCTTTGTCAGGAAAAGATTTTTTTCCTCCTCCATAATATTTTGTTCTTATCATGAATAAGGAGGATGGTAAACCTAATGGAACTTCTCATGGTCACAGAGGCAGAAACTGTCTGGTTTCCTTCTAAAACTGTATGGAATATAATAGACTACAAATAGCTTTTCATTCTTTTCAGCTTTTGAAAAAGGGGTTGTTGATTATTTATTGTATATTTGCCTGCTTTTCAACATTAAAAGAAGTGCCGTAAACTGTTTTCTGTGGAGAAGACAGCCGAGAGCTCAGGCCTTATTGAAAAAAAAATCAATAGAAATGGCTTGAAGTGAACTCATAGGGGGGTAACTCAACAAACAATCAAGCCTCACAAGGACTGGCCGGTGATGAAAATGATGAACATCATATCATTAATAATAATACAGAAGTCAAGAACCTGAAACTGGAGGGGAGGGGGAAGAGAGGGGAACCCACTATGTTAGTTAATTCCTGATACTCAGAGTTTAAACCATGAGATCTCTCAGTGAAAGATTACTTCCTTCAGCACAATATTTGAAATGTCAGTGACTGAAGTTAGTTGTGGATATGTTATGTGGGCCTGATCCAGAGTCCACTGAGGCTCCCATTGAATTCAGTGGGCTTTTGATCAGATCCCATGTTTATTCATCCTAAATACTGCACATGAATTCCCACAAGCAATACCACTTAAAAAATAAGCAAGTATTAAAATAAAAGTTATGCAATTGTTTGTTATGATTGTTTATTTCACCATTTCTCTAATGTCTCAGAGAGCTGCCTCCTTTTCTCAGGCAATACTCAGATTTTACACATAATTTTGAGTAAAAAGTAAGAACTATGTGCAGCATCAAGCCCTCCTTTGATTTTCTTCAAAGATTCATTTCATAGGATATTATTTGTTCCTTGGCTTTTCGGTATAAAACAGGCAAACTTTTACCTATAAATGGAACTCCACATGGACATAAGGATCTGATTGCAGCACCAAGGCCAAAGGAATTTGAAGTAACTTAGTCAAAACCAACATGCTTCTTGCTTTCATGTGCATTTGGTAACAAGGGAATATAATTTGTATTCGATGAGACTACTTATAAAAGTCAAAGACTGAGAAAAGAAAAGAAGAAAGATATGCAATGTTTCTGAATGAGATGTGCACTTTTAGTGGTTCACAGAGCTAATGCAAACATAACTAATGGTGCAAACAGTTTCTTATCACCTTCCTGCACCTTTCAAAATATACTTGCAAATGGTTTGCATTCCTGAGTAATTTACTATGAGAAACAGTGATCACTAAGTGCTTGGAAAATTATTGAAAGACAGCCGATACTTGTAAAAGCATTATTAAATGATACTTACAGCAGGCACTAGGGAAAAAAGCAAAATATGTAAGAGGCCTTTGATACTAGGTCTTTGTCTTTATGCATTGACTGCAGTTCCTGATTTATTTAAGCTGGTACAGCTATAAATAATCTTTCTTTCTGAGAATACTATCTAAGTGAATGGTTTTTACAGGAGTATATTTTCATAATGGTCAGGTGTCAGAAGTGATAAGATTCAGCCACCACCACAAAAACTTGAGAGTGGCAGACTTTAGAAAAACACTCTCCCAGTGACCAAATAAGGGGATTCTTTCTTATTTAAAAGTACTCTTTTTGAACTCTAGTCTTCTGTCACAGAGGTCTCAGCAAATAGCAGTTCTATTTCCTTGTTACCGAAGGCATGTGAAAGCAAGAAGCATGTTGGTTCTGACTGAAGTTACTTCAGATTATTTGGGTTCTGATGCTGCAATCAGATCCGTATGTCCATGTGAAGTACCATTTATAGTCTCTGGTATGGCACACAGGTGCAAAGGGTGAATTCAACTGCAGGACTGGCGCCTCTGTATCCTTAGTGAATTATTTTCCTTTCACCTAAATTCCTCCATTTAGTTTGTTCAAACATACATATTTCTGAATCCGCTCCACTGTCTGGTGGATTTCAATGTCAAAATATGGAAGAAAAAATAACTATTAATTTGCACACCAGAAGGTTTTCAGATTCACCAATTATATTATAGAATGTATATAAATACAATAATATATTAGCAAGTTTCTTATTATTCCTAGGGTACTGTTTGGAATTTTGATTAGTTGTCAGATTGACTATTAGGAAAACAAACATTGTTTTTATGTGAAACACTAAAGATCAAGACAAAATAAAAAGAAAGTTGTATCAAACAAAGCAATCAACTTACCTATTTTTTGTTGATTAATGCTTTGGATGTGATTTGAGCATCCTAATTCTTTGCTTTTAGCTTCCAATGTATAAGCAAGATACAGGTAACTTGTTCCTTTTCAGTGGCTACAGAAATATCTTTTGCTCTACTCCAAGTGCCCTCTAGCGTGCAGTAACTAAGCAAGTTGCAATCTAAAGGAAGGATTTTTTTCTAACAGTCACTCTTCCAAATCCCAGAGTAATTTGTAACATTGTTTTCCCTTCTCAGAGGACATATAAACTAAGTTTTCACTGTATTAACTGTTTGTGTTTATATAAACATATTGTCTCTTTTATATAAGCAGAGCACTGAGTGACTCTCTCAGTTTGCTCTGACATACTTTTCAGTCACATAGAATTCAATAATCTTTTAAACCAAATATGCAAGGGTGCCTTAGGAGTATGTTTCCTAGTTACACAGCAAAACCAGAACCAACTCTTCCCCTCCCCCACATGCAAGTTATATAACCAGCAGCAAAATACACCCATAAGCCAAGATTTTCAAAAATAGGAGCCTAAAGTTAGGCTCCTGAGTCTATTGATTTTCGTAAGTGCTGAGCACCAACTGATGCTTCTACTTTTGAAAATGTCTTTAATTTTTAAGAGGCTGCAGGCAAAAAGGACTTTTATAAAACATATCCTGTAATACATAAAAGGATACATCTAAAACTACACTACTATTGTACAACTACGTACAACCCTAATTCTGATTCTGTGTTTGGATAATACAATAATACACAAATAATAAATAGGTATTGTTTTAGAATGTGTTTCAGGCTTTTTTAAATTGCTACCTATGCTATACAAACAAGGGGACAGCCAAAGAATTACTGATATACGCATACAGTGAGGGAGCACCATGGGACTGCATCCTTCCTCAAATCCAAGTCACTAGTTCTGGTACCTGTTCAGATCATGCGCTGGTTCAAAATACCAAAGTTACTTGGCTGAACATGTTGCGTTGTGTCAGCCGGTGACAGGAAGTACTGTACTGAGTCCAGACACAATGCTTCTTCTCCACAACAGGAGGCAATCAATGCAGCTAAGCTGTTTAACGGCCACATCAGCAGGATGGAGAGGAGAGAGGTGCCTGACAAGAGATAGAGAGGAAATAGAGGATGCAAAGAAAGAACATTGAGAGGCAACAGGCAGTGAGATGCTAAAGAAAGAACAGGAAGGAACACTGAAAATGAATAGTGAAAAAAAGGTGTAGTTTAATATGTGGGAAGAAAAGTGAAAAGGACAAAACTTCAGTAAGAAGCAAAGCATCCATATTTCTTGTAAAATGACAATATTTTCAAACAAACATGTTTTTCAGACTTTTTCTATGGACAGTCACCATAAACCTGACCCTGAAAAGGTATTTAGGCACTTAACTTCCACTCACTCAGCCAAATACAGATGCTCACATACAGATCTGAAATTCAGTTTCTTAAGAGTTCATGAATCTATGAAATTAATATTTTATTCTAACTTCCCTTTCCCATTTTTCACTCTGAAATGACTGCAGTGCCAGTGTCTTGCTATAGTTAACAAGAAGGACTTTGCCATGGATTTCCATGAAGTTTCTAAATAAAGCTACTTTTTTATGGACCAGAAAACCACAATTGGCCTGTGAGCACAGATGCAACCACCATGTTATGGGGACATGCTCCTTTAAGACTAGAGGTTGCTGGAGTTGTGATGAAGAGTGGTCACTTGACTAAGTATCATATGACTACTTGCTGGAGACTAAACAGAGCAATTCTCCTGGATCAGAATCTGAGTTTAGTGTCTCCGTGGGGACCTGGTAGGAGGCCTAGGAGATAGGCAGGAATGGCTACTCCAGGAGAAGGGCATGTCCTCTCCCTCTTCCTGCTTTCTGGAAGCTGGAAGGTCCTCTCTTGGCTGTTACTTTGATCCTGTTTTGGAAATATCCTTAAGTTAACATAGACTCATAGATTTTAAGGTCAGAAGGACCATCATGATCATCTAGCCTGACCTCCTGCACATTGCAAGACACAGAACTTCATCCATCCACTCCTGTAATAAGCCCTTAATCTTTGGCTGAGTTACTGAAGTCATGAAATCAGGATTTAAAGACTTTAAGTTATAGAGAATCCACCATTTACACTGGTTCAAACCTGCAAGTGAACTGAAGGGGACGAGAAATGGCACTGTATTTTACCTCTTCAGTTGGTGTGCCTGGCCCCTCACCTATGTGTAGTAAGGAATGCAAGAATGTACAGCCTGAAGATAGAGGTGAAAACAACAATAGCAACAGTTACTGATAGAAGGGGATGGAAAATGAACGATAGATAGCATGTGCTTATAGGCCAGTAGTCTATGACAAGGCCCCTCTAGGATCCCAGCCTGCATGTACTGTGTATTTACCTGAGTAACTCACCTTAAGGATAAAGGGAACTGCATGAATACATTGAAGAGAACTGAAAACTTATGACAACATAGACAAACCTAAATTTGGCTACTAGTCTTTTTAATTGTTGGACTATAATTCCCGAAGGTTGTTATACCCATCAGAAGTATATTCCTATTTAGCTAAGTATTGTTAGCAGGGCTTTTATTTTTATTTGTTTAAAAAAAAAAAAAAAGTTGAAAAAGGAAGTCAACATATCGCCCATAAAGTGATTGTCCCTATGAATTGCTAATATTGAAGCTCCCAAGCTGATACTATAATAAGGATTAAGAGGTGATATTGTGGTGAAAATAAAATATCCACTTCCTCTAAATATCACTTTATAATACCTGTACAACAAATATCACTGATGAAAGAGAAAATACATTATTTAAATCCCCCATGGCTTAATGCTAAAGTACAGGACTTTTTTCTTTTTCAATAAATGGCTAACAGTGTACAGTGTAGAGAAACAATCACTTGACTATTCAATACAAATTTAAATGCCTGTTATGGAGGCAACTGAGTAAAATCTCCATATAGCCCTTACAAACTGATGTTCTAAGGTCATTTCAGAGCTTAGTAGGTTGCATGTATTATAATATTATTAAATGCTTGGTATCGCAATAAAACAAAACACCTAAGAGCTGTGGACAAGATACTGTGGATAATAGGACTAGTTCAGCTTAGACGGGAGAATGATCTGACCCAATGTAATATTACTTCTTGTGAGACTAACATAAGTTGTAATACATGCCAGGAGAAGAAACAAAAGATGTGGGAATCCTTCACTACCTTCCTCAAACCCTCAGCTTCAGCAAACTTGCTATTCTACCTTCAGTTCTAATCCTGCATATATGCATCCATGTCTGTCTGTCTGTCTACCCTGTCATATCTGTCAACACCTTCATGGCCTAATCCAAAACTCATTGGCGTGAATGGAAAGACTCTGATTTCTCTTCATTAGGCTTTGGATCAGGCTCCATGAGATGGTCTTTCATCTAAACAATAAGCAGTGTGACATACAATTTATAGCAGGGATGCTTTACAAATTTTGGTAAGACAAGTGGAGCTATTCAAATAGTAAAAACGAGGAGTCCTTGTGGCACCTTAGAGACTAACCAATTTATTTGGGCATGCCACAAGGACTCCTCGTTGTTTTTGCTGATACAGAGTAACATGGCTACCACTCTGAAACCTGTATGCAAATAGTGTTTATTAAGGGCCTGATCTCTCAATTCTAGTGCACTCCAAACTACCACCAACTTAAATCAGAATGTGTAAGTAAACTGATACATTAATAATTATTTGTACTGTGGTTGCAGCTTGGAGTTCCAGTCATGGACCAGAACCCTGTTGTGCTAGGTGCTATACAAACAGAACAAAGAGACAGTTCCTACCCCAAAAATGCTTGTAATCTAAGTCTAGGACAAGAAACAACAGGTGATACAGCTAGAGGACCACATAGACCTAATGAGACAATATCAATCAGCGTGACAGCCAGAAGACTGGGCAGTTGTGGGATTAAAACAAAACAAAAATCTTAGTGATTCAGAGTAAAAGAAGTCAAACAAGTTAGAAGATAAAATCATTTTCACATATAGAAAATAATGTACCCAGTCCTGAAGCTGCTAAAGGGAAGTAAATGGGAATTACTTATGGATTGGGGCTGCAAGATTGTGCCCTGAATTAGAATATTAAATATAGCAAAATTATTTGCATATGATGTGCACTACAACTCAGTATCCTCATACAGGGCCTAATTCGACTCCCATGGAAGTCAATGAAAAAGCTCCCAATGAATTGCTTGGGAATCACATCAGGCCTTCTGTCATTATAACTAAAGTAAAACATACAGGGCCTGATTCACCATTGTGGCAGCTCCAGTTTTATATTGGTGTAACTCCATTATAATTCACTACAATTGGAGTAACACAGTGATGAATAAGACGCCCCTTTTTGAAATTAAAATATCTAATATTCATCAAATATTTAGAAGAATATAAAACAAATAATTGTGGCAAACATTGCATAATAAAGATGAAAGAGAAAATTATCCTTTTGAATTGTTAAGCTGATGAATAAAGACTATTACATTAATAAGACTTAATTGTATCATTAAATATTTAAAATTACTTCCTCTAATAAATGTTTTTATTTAACATATTTCCTTTTTTATCTATTACTTTAGTAACAATCCTATAGAATGTGAGCCAAAAAACCCACAAAAAAACCAGCAGAACTGTTTGCATGTCTACCAAAAAGGGTTGCTTATTTCATTGTGCTTCTAGAGGTAATGGGCAAAAAAGGAGACATATGTTACCATCCCCAAGTCCAGGTAAACTGCAGGAGAGTACAATATTACACTTCCATTAAACTGAACTCTCTGGCTGCATGTGGCAGGTAGGTGCTGCTCTTACACTGAGGATTTTCTGACATTCTCCCACTCTTGCTGTAGCTCCAGCTTGGCTCCACAGATGGTTATAACTTTTAGCATAAGTAAGTCTCCTATGGCAACCTGTGTTTCTACTTCCCTATCGTAGCTGTAATAGTGGGTCTGATCTAGTACTCCCTCTCTTGTTACCACCGGTACAGAAGCACTAGTACTAGAACAAGAATTGGGAAATTTCAGAAATCATCAGTCTACATTCAAGACAATAGAGGGGGGAGTCTGTGGAGAGAAACAGCAGTCCATCCCTGCAGATCCAGGCCAGCCCTACAAAATGCCCGCCTCTTTCTCGCTCACCAATTCCCTCCCTTGAACAATCTCTGTCTTGATTCATCTCCCTGCATCTGTGTCCTAGCCTTCTCGGAATTGGGGATGGGGTAGGGAATAGAAGTCTGAAGCAGCATTACTGCACTGTGTCCCCAAAGCTGTTGAGGTTTGTCCATCCTTGTAGAATTAAAAAGTCTACTTACCTTCAGTATCTTCTGATTTTTTTCTCTCTATCTTCATTCTACGTATGTACATATATCCAGATAACCTATGTATATCATAATTTTCCTTTGAAAAGCTATGCATTATAATATATATATGCAGAAATAGTGATTTAAACCAACAAAAGCTAACAAATCAAACCATAACATTTTTTCTCAATGGACTTATCATAAAGAGAAGCTGATATGTGTCCTTCACTGAACATTGTAAGAGTTAAGGTCTACACAAGTAGAATATCCTACCTCTTTAGCTGCTGTACTGTCATGACTCATTCTTTCAGTTTTATCATCTTCTCAGAATGCTTCGCTTCTCTATCCTCCCCACCCCCCCCACACACACACTTTATTTCTCTAACATCTTTTAATATCTCTCTTCTCATTTTCCCCCCTTCACCTTCCTTCTATACCCTGGCCTTCTTTGAGATAATATCCTCCCTCGCTCCCCGCCCCATCCCCTTTGTTTCATCTTATTTATTGTGATCACAGAAAACTGTTTTCTGGCACACAAAAGAACAGGGCTGCTTGCAGAAGTACTGTCATTATGCACTGCAGGTAGTGTGTAGAATATTAAGGAATCATGTAAATCAACTCCCTCAGTCCAATCTTGCATGCTTTTGAAAACTCTGAAGAATATTCTTCTTTTGCTGAGATCAGTTTACTTGTTTGCACATTGGACAACTGTCATCTGCAACAAAATAACATTTCACTTGGCAGCTGTAGAGTGCACTGGAGATGTAGAATCTTCTAATTAACATGTATGATGCTGCAAATATAAAAGGGGCCATCAACACATATTCTATTACCTATAGCTGACAGTCATACTGTAAAATATCTTTTTTCCTTTCACTGCACAAGTAAAACATAGAACTACAAAGGAGGAAATAGAGTATCAAGTTTTAACTCCAGTACCTTTCTCTTACCATTCTTCCAAGAACCTATTTATCAGGTTACTTTTCTGTAACAGTTCCAATTAAATCTGCCAGTCGTGACAAATGCCGGGTTACATCATGGAACTAAGACTCAAATGACAGCAGAAATACTGAATGAATATTCACCTGCATTTTGTTTTAAGGAATCATTCCTTTCAAGCTACAAAAGTAACAATGTTAGGATTTTTGTTTCCATTTGGAGAAGCTCATAAAAATGGCAGTGTCCCTGACTTTATAATTAAAATGCTCATTAACATCATCATGAGTGGAGGTTTCTCAGGTAAGGCACTCAGGCCCACCCCAAAATTGGTCCCTTACTTGATAAATATTTGCATACACATACAATATAGGCAGTATTATGGAGTATAGTGGGTTAGCGGTGGTCCCTCCTCCTCTGGTTCAGTGGGAGGCCACTCTGCCTCACTATGTCAGGCATTGCCCACAGGAATTAGCAGAGCAGTAAACAGTCTAAGGCTCTGGCCCTTAGGCAGGGCAGAGCTGCAAAGATATATGGCAGAGCCCCAAACAGTCTAAAAGTTTCCAGCCCTCAGGCTAGGGCAGGGCAAATGAGCAGTTTGAGCTCTGGCCCTCAGAAAGGGGCAGAGCTACAATTAGTCTCCAAGCTCTCAATGAGGGTGGGGCACCAAATAGTCTAGGAACTCAAGCCTCCAGCAAGGCAGAGCACCAGCAGTCTAGGGCAGGGGTGGGCAAACTTTTTGGCCCGAGGGCCACATTGGGGTTGCAAAACTGGATGGAGGGCCAGGTAGGGAAGGCTGTGCCTCCCCAAACAGCCTGGCCCCCTCCTACTTTCTGCCCCCTGACTGCCTCCCTCAGAACCCCTGACCCATCCAACCCCCCACCCCACTCCTTGTCCCCTAACTGCCTCCTCCCGGGACCCCACCCCATATCCAACCCCCCTGCTCCCTGTCCCCTGACTGCCCCCCTCAGAATCTCTGCCCCATTCAACCGCCCCCTGCTCCCTGTCCCCTTACTGCCCTGAGCCCATCCACACCCCCACTCCCGGACAGGTCCCCTGGGACCCCACACATATCCAACCCCCCGTTCCCTGTCCCCTGACTGCCCCCCTCCAGAACCTCCACCCCATTCAACCGCCCCCTGCTCCCTGACAGCCCCCGGCAGCCCCCAGCCCTTATACAACCCCCCGGCCCACTTACCAAGCCGAGCAGAGCAGCATGTCTGCGCCAGCCGGAGTCAGACACGCTGCTTCTCTGCTTGGCAGGAGCACACAGCTCCGCCGCCCAGAGCACTGCCTGTGCAGTGGCATGGCTCTGCAGGGGAGGGGTTACCTGACATCTTGTCTCAGGTAGACAGCAGACAAACACAGGCCTCACAGCCTAAAGTGGGGAGGCGGCCACCCCAGGGGTGGGGTTGCCGGGGGACCCGGACCCACCTGACTCCACCAGTCCCAGCCCAGGGCCCTAATAGCAGTGGAGTATTCCACCACTGGGTCAGTGGGGAACCCAGCCACAACACGGTGACCAGGTTTCCAGCAGCAATGCAGCCAGACTGGGGTCAACTGTCCCAGGGCCACTTCCTCCCCTCCCCGTGGGGTGCACCTGGATCTGGGGGGGAGGGTCCTCTGTTTCCTGAGGGTAGATGGCCAGCAGTATTTCTAGCAAGTCCTCAGTGCCTAGGTCGGCTGGCAGCTACAGAAGCTCTGGCCAATCTTAAGCTTGGCAGGGCTTCTCTATGGTCTCCAGGAGTGGGCAGAAAGTATCTATATCCTTTGGCGGCTGCAGCACAACCCACTCTTTATATTTCCTGTCCCGCCTCCTGACTTCTGGTGGGAGAGATAGGCACAGCCTGTATCTGCTCACCTGGGCTTAGAGAGGGGCCCCTCTCCCACTCTGGATCAGTGGGAGGCCACTCCGCCTCACTACAGGGAGATAAGGATACGTCACATCTTGCAGGATTGCTTCCTAAAACACAAATTACACTGACTTCAATGGGACTAAAGTAGTAGTTATCCACATTGTTTGCTGTATAGTTCAATATAGATATATATTTGGCTTAGTGTATGGTTTTCACACCAAACTCTCTGTGAAAATGCCCTCAGACAGACTTTTAGTCTCCAAACCACAAATTGCTGCACACCCTCACCCGGAGTTGTCTCATACATAATTTAAAAATAAATGCAAAAGTGAAGCTAATGTTAACAATGCGATATCGAAGACTGACAGTGTAATAATTTGTTTCCTAATGGAATAAGTAGAGTTATCCATAAGGAAATATAAATATGAACTCATGAGATTACTTGTGATGAGTAGAAACAATCTCAGTGGCCTGCAGAAGTGACTTCTTTCACAGCACTTGCAGATAAATATGCTTGACACCATGGACTTGACATGTTTAAATCACTCACAGAAGTGGTACTTTTGATAATGGCATTGTTAAAATACTCAAATTAAAAAAAATAATCTTAAATTAATATTGCAAATGAAAATGGGATTAGCAGCAACATTTTGACCGCAAGGCTTTCTTTGGAAATGATCCCAAAAGAGAAAACAAAGTAAACTGAAAGATTATTCTTTGGTATGTCTGTTTCTTAGCTTGTGGTTCACCCTGTTGTATATCATATTTGTGCTTTATTTAAAGGCAGAGAAAGGACTCCCAATCTGTTTCATCTTTCCCTTGTCTGTTCCTTTTACCAGACCAGCAATAACTCAAGATAACTTTGCACAAGAGCAGCCCCATGTTCTGCTACACATTTTTCATTACCATAGCTGAGGTGTGAGCAGTCTGTAGAAACAAACAGGCTGGAGATACAGCAAAAGAAGTTGGCTGAAGGGTGAGAAAATGAGATGTTATTAGTGACAAAACTCTTAACATCTCACTACTATTTGGTGCTCATTGTAAAGTGAGTTGGTGGTCTCAGTCTTTTGTCCTAGAGATGAGCTGTTCACATCACAAAACCACTGCCACACTAGCGCTGAGTGTTAACCATTTTGGCAGCTTCAGCTGAGAGAATATGGACTGAATTGGAACAGAGACTGAACTCCCCTGTCCCCAGAAGCAGGCTCTCTAGGTCAGGATTGAGGCACACTAGCAGGGCTACATTAACAAGCGTTCACTGCTGCTACCCACACTGAACCTGTTCTATGAATAGACAACTCCATTCTCCAGGCCTGTCAATCTGTCACCAAGAGACAATGGAAAGGAAAATTAAAAGGTTGTGATGTTTTCTTCTCCAAAAATAGGATTTAAGTCATCTCTAAAAAGTGCAGTTGCTTGGATGCTTTCACTCAGATTCCAAAGCCTGTTGATATCTCCCTATTTATCACTAGTACCGAGCTTCCTGTTGGGAATGCTAAAACCACATAAGCAAATCAGAATAAGTACCTCTATTATAGCCCAGGATATAAAGATGCAGAGGTGATAAAGATATTAATGCAGAGATGAAAAGAAGAAAACACAGATGTAATTTTACCTTTTTGTTTTTCCCTTTGCTGTTGTTGATGGCATTAAAAATGCTAATGGCTCTGGTTCTCCACCTCTGGCTCAGATCTGTCAATGAAGAGAGCAAGGGTTAGTTCCTCTGTCAGTGGCACTGCTGTCTGGAATGACAATTCAGGTAACCCAATCTCAAATTTTGTCATGCAACTGTATAAACCAAAGGATCTTAAATTCCACTGGAAAAGAGGGCTTGTGGAAAGTATCCTAAAGCAGACAAATGGATGGCCCAGTAAGTCTTGAATGTTTCCATCTGTACTCTTTATCTGTAAGGGTGGAAAGAAATTAGTGAATGCCACTGTCCACTTTACCCGCAATAACACAACCCAATGGCATCAATATAAATGGAAAGAAGATCCTGCTGTATTAAAGCAGAATAAACGATTTAATCAGCTGTGTGAGCGGCGTGGTGCTTAGTAACTGTAGGCCTGACCCTGTGAGGTGCTGAGGGCCTCTGGGAAGCCAGGGAGTGGAGAGTGCTCAGTACCTCTCAAGCTCAAGCCCTTTGCACTGCGACATTTGCAATTCAGTCCCTCTGTAGATTAGGATTGATTTTCCTTGTCTCAGAATGCAAAAACCCAAACTGTAACCTTGAAATTGTCATCCAGCCCTCGAATACGGTCATCGAAGTAGTGGATGCAGCATACTCTTGAGAAGCTGCAGAAGGAAAACCAGAGGTTCTGTACCAACATACTATACCACATGCTATATTTACCAACATAGTATATAACAACAGTGGATTGAGGTGTAGCAAGGTAGTGCATATATATGTATGTAATTTGCTTTTTCTTTATGAATTAAGAGTATAGTGTATTCATCATTTTTTTTGGAAATACATACTGTTTGCATATGCATTTTTAAATGAATTTAAATAGACACTCCAGGGTGCAAGTAGCTAGAAAAACTTCATGGGAATAATCTGGTTACCCTCCCAGGGTTGGAAATGCATCAAGCCTTGCTAGGGAGCAGTGCGGCAGCAGCAGCTGCCTTACCTGTCTTGTTGTAACATAAATGATGATCATGCTCCTTCTTCCCATGGGGCAGCTGGGGCTTGTTGGTGGGAGGAGTGATATAGTAGTTGGCCAAGTTTGCTGGTTTCATTACAGACATGGTGAGTTTTTACAGAAGTTATTAGAGTTTTTGTGATCAAATGAATCAAGAACTCAAAGTACGCCACAGGAGGTGTGCTCCCTGGGGACTCCAGAAACTTCTGTTTAGAGTTCACTGAAACCATAGTAACTTAAAATGACAAAGATCATATAACCATACTCAGACTTTTGAAACAGACTTAGCATAGCTTTGATATGCATCTATATCTTTAATACCGATTGAGCGCTTTAGGATTTGCTATTATTTATTTATTCTTCATTTATAATGTAGCAGCACCCACTATACACTTGGTTCTGTGCAAATATATAGGAAGACAAGGTCCCTGGCCAAAGAATTTACAATCTGAGCCCCAATTCTGAAGACGCAGATCCCTGCATCCACGAGGAATCAGTTACAGGATCAGTGTCTAAAAATATGAAGAAGAAGAAAAGAACAGGCAAAGGGGGATGAACAATAGAGAATCCTGCTGCAGTATAGAATGTCTCTCATTTGTAGCTACTGTTCTGTTGTTTAATACTAAGGAAGAGCACATGAAAGTCAAACTGAATCTCTTAGCCCTCCTGGGGGAAAATAGTATGAATAAGATTAAAATGGAAAGAAGTATGGATGTGGTGGGGCAAACCCCTTCCTGTGACTATGTTAGTTCTAGTTATTTAGCTAGCATACAAAACCCAGCGAACTAACAGAGGTTCGTGCGCACCCTTATGATTTAGTGTTTGTCACTTCTGATAGCCACAGGTGTTCTTTCTTCAAGAGGATTTTAGCAAATGTGCCTGACTTTGTGACATCTGGATGTTGTCCCCAGACTAACAAGAGGTAGCTTTTGCCACTAGGCTCTTTTCTGGCAGATGCATTTATTAGCACTGTTTATTTCCCTCCCTGTAAAACTGCAAACTATTACCTTCCATTTACAAAAAAAGTATAATCTCATCTCTCTGCATTTAGACCCTTACGTTAGCCAGACTCTGATTTACTGCTTCTCCCCACAGAAAGTTGTTCATAAATATTCTTACCTAGTAAGATTGTAGGGCCAAATCATATAAATCAGTGTAGCTCCCCAGAAATCAATAAAGAAGCGTTTTATACCCCACTAACTCAGGACACTGGGGCAGGAAGAAGAGATTGTGTTTTAAGCAGTGAGGAGAGAGTGTGAGGTGCAAGGCAGCTGTTTCCAGAGCGCAGAGGTATCTGACCACAGATTGCTGCAAAAGAGATTTGCCCATGTGCATTTTGCTACCACCCTCATGAGAAGAAACAGAACTTGTGCGCAGTATTTAAAGAAAAAAATTCCACTAGGAAAACACTGGACTCCACAGCACTGATTTCCACTACACAAGGGACACTGAACTGATAGCCCCAAAATTCTACCACCACTCAGCAAAGGGGTGGCAATACTTTTTTATCTGCTAACCTTGATGAGACCACACGTACGATTTCATACACAGTTTTTGTTACCTGAGTGTCAGAAAGATTAACAAAAGCTAGAGTGAAGAGAGCCCCACAAAATGTTATTTTTTCCACTTCTATCATTTTCTCTAGCCCATTAAGTGGATAAAGTAGGTGTAGTTTGGCAAACAGCTATCAGCTACTAAAGGTGGCCACAATAACTGCATGCACTTTAAAAAGTGTGAACGCCAAGGATTGCAGGGGGAGATGGCAGGGAGGTGGGGATGGTGGACATCCGGTGCAAGGGGGTAGAGCTAGGAACAGTGAAATGGAAACATTGAACATTCCAAATTAAACAATAATGTATTAACAGGGGGATCTGATGATTAAATATGTCCTGTCCATTTCTAATTTCTCTCATTTCTTTTATGTGTCTTCATCATGAAGTCCATGTACATTTTATATTGATAACCAATTTTTACAAGACATTTTTAACCATTTTCACTATTTTTGTAACATAACCAAAAGTTAGATTTTTCAAAGCTTCAATTAACAGCCAGACTGTATCTTGTAACTTGGCTGAGAAATACTTTCTAGAAAACAATCCATTTTTTTGGCAGACCATCTGACGAGTTCACAACTTTTGATCAAGCCTTACATTATGTATCATCAGTATTCTTTTGTTCATCTAGTACCTACCAATTTTGCTCATCAAAACCTAGTACTGTTTAAAATGTGGAAGAAGGTTGGCATGCTTTGTGGGCCATTTATGGAAATCAAGAACAGGATTTAGCATTAATATACATAAAATGACTAGATATTATGCACCACAGATCCAGATCAGGTTTAGCTTTTTAAACCCCATTGTATAACGTAAAGCATTCTCTCACTGAGGGACAGAAAAAAAATCAAGTGAAGAAATAATTACAAAATGAAAATCTAGTTCAGTTGAGGATACATAGTATATTAACATTCTCATCACAGCAGGATGTTGGTAAATAAGGCTTACATCTATTAATACTAATTTTTAAAAAACAAAAAGTAACATTCAGACTGTAAATGTAAAATAGCAAATGTACTTTATTTCTAGTGCTAAGATAGCTACTAGAGGACTGTAGCCTTAACCCTTCTTTTGCAGTGGTACTTTCAGAGTTCACCTGCTAAAATGAGGGACTGGGTCACTATATAGACTTCAGAACACAGGAAAGACTACAGAATGTGATTTCGGTAGTACTGGGCCAGTAAGTAGGACTATTTGCAAAGCAACCAACTACTCATGAGGATGGATGTGAGAATCTGGCTGATAATAGAGCAGGTTATTCCCTTTTCATCATTATAAACCAATGTCCAGAGTAGCAGCCGTGTTAGTCTGTATCTGCAAAAAGAACAGGAGTACTTGTGGCACTTTAGAGACTAACAAATTTATGCATCCGAAGAAGTGGGCAGTAGCCCACGAAAGCTTATGCTCTAATAAATTTGTTAGTCTCAAAGGTGCCACAAGTACTCCTGTTCTTTTTAAAAGAGAGAGCTAAAAATCAAGGTCCTGATTGCCTGTGATAATTAAAGATCCCATGACACTGTATAAGTATACAAAGATACTAACCCACTGCCATTGCCAAAATCCAACATGTGATTACATCCTGTCTAGTTAAATTCCTTTTGAGGCGTCAAATGGAAAAAAAAATGTTTTCACTTCCTGTCCTCAACTTGTACTGGATCCTTGAGCTCTCGAACAGCTGTGTTTTATCCCATAAATTATCCTTGTGTATAGTTTGCATATCAATTTGTTATAATTATGCAGTGTTTATGGATCATATGGGATGACGTGTAAGGTCATTACTGTAACGAGTCTGCTGGCTTGTGTTACTGGTCAATAAGTTTCTGAGAACTGAAGTTCCCACATGATCTGAAGATTCCTCTTTTCCAGAGAATTTTTTTCATGCTTGGGTTATTGGAGGAAAAATGCTCATTGAGTATTCAGCAAGTTTTATAGCTGTGCTGGAACAAGTCTGAGAGTCTTTCTAATTATTGGGGTTCAGTATCTTACTATGGTGATACTGGCTGTTGCCATAACTACGTCAATCATTACTACTTTTCTAGGATGATTTGCAGATGGCAATTTTTCTCCACAGCTAAGGTGCTATGATCAGTGTGCAGCTGTGAGCCAGTGAAATACATTCAAAAGAGGCACATCCAGGATCAACACTCCATTGGGTGAGAGTTTTCTATTTATTAATTTCTCTTGGATGCAGTGACATTGATTTTAACGGAGCTATGCCAATCCACACTGTCTGGGGATTGGAACCAATGTTTTCAGAGTTCACCACAAATGTTCCTTTAACAGGATGTCATTCTGTTGTCGTTAGACCCACATCAGGAGTACAGTCAGTTCTCTCCTGCTTGTTCTTCTCCCTATTCTTTCTTTTCAGCTGGCCACCTGCAATGTCAATATACCTGGAAAGGGGAAGGAAGGGAAAAAAACAACATAAAATCAATCCACCGGGGAAGTTTTTTTTCCTCTGCTGTGCATTGATCTCCCAGAGTTATTTATAGATTGTGACATTCTTAACCAATGCAGTCTTTGTGTTCTTGCCTTTGCTTTGATGTCATCATCATGAAGCAGACCTCTATAGTGAACAAAGGAATACTTCATAAAGGCATCATCAAGTGGGAAAAAATTCTCCCTCCTGCCCCCTCCACCATGCAGGATTAGTCAGTCCTGTCACACAACAGAAATAGCACTTGAGTGATCGCATAAACTCTGATGCTGGATAGACCTAGTAGAGACAATAATGATAACAACATATACCACTTCCCTTAGTTATCAAGTATTTAAGGCAGACGATTAAATGATTGTTCTCTGAATAAACAGAAAAGCATGAGTGTGCTTAGTACAATTCCCCAGCTCCTATCTAGTGGATTGCCTGCTTCAGCTATGTCTCTTTTATCCAAAGAGATCCATTGCTCAACTATTGCACCAACAATGTGTAACTAGGGTTTTACAGACCCTCAGACCATCTGCACTGCTTGGCCCTGAGCTCTCAGCATGATTAATATGCAGTGCCATATCCCCGGATGTGTGGATGTCTGTCTGACTACACCTCATTGATTCACAAGCAGTAGCCAACAGGCAGCATCATGGTTAAAAAGGAATAGTGGGGGGTGCAGCTCTTGCATAATGAAGTGAATAGGGCATCGGTCCTTACATACAGACAGTCCTGCACTAGATTTTTTGATTCTGAGTTTTTAAAAACAGTACAATTTTAAAGTCTCTCACTTTACATTTTTGGTTTGAAATTTAGTCAAGCAGTAATTCTCTTCCCCCCAAAAAATCGCTGCTGCAGTGGAGCCCCAGGCTATAAAGAGATTGCTAAGGAAGTGAAAACACACTCTCTTGCAACACTGCTATTACATAAGGACTGTCAAAGCAAGCCTAGAACTTTTAAGAGATTCTTATGAATATGCTTGGAGTTAGAAGGTAGCAGGCTGTGAGGTGGCTGTGACTGACTTGCACTGACATGGGACTTCTCAGACATTTTCTGGAATGAAATGGTGGCACTTACACTTTACATGCTATTTAGCATTAGCAGTAAATTGAAATAGTCTTGCCCCCTAGTGGGTGAAAGTCTGCAAAGAGATTATGCTGCAGGTTCAGTATAATTATTTACTCCAGTTGTAAAGTTACTGTTTGGGATTCAAAGATTATTGACTCAGGACCTAACAGGAGTATACTCCCCACAGCCTGAAAGGTAATTATTCCGATTAATGGGACTGATTTAATACTACTAAAAAATCTAATATAGTTCTTATCTGAGAAAATCCTTTGTCTTGCTAAAATTTTCAAATCTTTCTGCACCATGCTGCATCAGAACATTTCGTTTCTGAATGCTTATTGATATAGGGTTACATCTCAATTTAGCCATAAGTAGGTCTTAGGGCTTGCTTCCTTCTATGTCAAGAAAAGTTTTGCCATCAATGGGAGTGGGATCAGGCCCTAACTGACTCATGGTATAAGAGTTTGTTCCAGCCTCTGCCCACCCTTGTGTACAGAAGCGGACTTCCTTTACACTTCCTTAAATTTGCTAATCAATGTGTAACTTACATTATCTTTACATACCACCTCTCAATTTGCCCCAATAAGCCAAACTCTCTGTTGTGGGGAGAGGGATCATCATAGAATATCAGGGTTGGAAGGGACCTCAGGAGGTCATCTAGACCAACCCGCTGCTCAAAGCAGGACCAATCCCCATACCTATTTTTTCCCCAGATCCCTAAATGGCCCCCTCAAGGATTGAACTCACAACCCTGGGTTTAGCAGGCCAAAGCTCAAACCACTGAGCTATCCCTCCCCCCATAAGTCAATATAGCCCACAGAGGGGGCCTGAAGAAAGGAATGCGGGGGGCGGGGAGAGGGGAACGACAATGAGACAGTGTATAGGTAAAAACAACAAGGAGTCCAGTGGCACCTTAAAAACTAACACATTTATTTGGGCATAAGCTTTCGTGGATAAAAAAACCACTTCTTCAGATGCATATATAGGTAGAGTTCTATCTTCTTACATCCTCTGGCTACTGGCTTTTCCTAATATATTCTTCACTTCTTGCTCCTTGGCAAATATGTTACATTAACTTTGACTCTCTTAAACTCAGAGATTTACATTCAGATGTGATATGGAAAGTGGTGAAAATTACATGTCAGTAAATGGATGCAAATCTAAATTGGTTTAACCTATCCCCTGAGGGTGCCAAGAGAAAGCCTATGCTATGCAGTATCAACTTGGGCCATATCTATACTACAAACGTCAGACAACGCAAGTTATGTTGTTGTACATACCCCAAAGTCTATATATTGCTCAGGTTTATACATAATTGTCTGCCTACACTGGTGCTGTGCATACTCCCCACAATTGCATTGATGTAAAGCAGGATTCACCACAGGTAGGCATCCCAGGCATCATTGTCCATGCCAATACTCTTTGGGACATTTTTGCAGTTTTTGTGGCGATAGTAATGATTCACCCAACAATTTCTGGGAGCTATGGGTCTAGCTCCCAGGGTGCAACATTCTCCACCCCATAATACATTCCAAATCCTGTAATTTGTGCCATTTTTTGAAAATCCACAAAACCTGTGCATTGCTTTTCAGTCTCTGCCATGTCTGACAGAAAGATGGAGCCCGCAGAGCTCAGCATTATTCTCATGAATATTATAAGTGCAGCATGAATGATTCTCCTGGATTTGCAGACCTGGAGGAAGTACCAAAACCATTGGGATCATAATGAGGAAGATGAGGATATCTTTGAGGAGACTTTGTTGATGGACATAGTGAGAAAAAAAATCCAGGTTGCTCATGGCATTCATGAAATAGCTGAAGATGGTGGCAAATTATTTCTGGGCCCAAGAACAAGCACTGACTGATGGGACTGCATTGTAATGCAGGTTTGGGATGATGAGCAGTGCCTGCAGAACTTTCAGATGCCAATGGCCACATACCTGGATCTGTGCACAGAACTCACCTCAGCCTTACAGTGCAGGGACACCAAAATAAGAGTTGCATTGACCGTGAAGAAGCAAGTGGAACCACGGTTGGAAGCTTGCAATGCTGGCTTGCTACTAATCAGTGGGAAATCATTTTGGAGTTGGAAAATCCACAGTGGGGGCCATTGTCACGAGAGCGTACAGAACCATTGATCATCTCCTGCTGTGTAGGACTGTGATACTCAGCAATGTGAAAGAAATAGTGAATAGATTTGCAGCAATTAGGTTCCTGAATTCCAGTGGGGCAATAGGCAGAACAGGGATTCCTATTTTGGCAGTAACTCACCGTGCTACTGAGTATATCAACAGCACAGGGATATTTTCCTATGATTACCCAAGTACTAGTGAATCACCAGGGGATACATCACAGATATTAGTGTGGGTTGTCCAGAGAAGGTGTGTGATGCGTGCATCTTTGAGAATACAGAAAGCTGCATGCAGGGACATTCTTTCCCAAATAGCAGATTACCACTGGCAATGTAAAAATGCCAATAGTGATTCTGAGGAACCTACCCGAACCTTTGCTTATGAAGCTCACCATGGGCCATCAGGTCAGCACTATGGAAAGAGTCAACTACTGCTTCAGTAGGTGCAGAATAACTCTGGAATGTGCTTTTGGTAGATTGATGGGTTGCTGGCATTTTTTACTCACTAGATAAGACCTCAGTGAGAAAAAACAACATCCCAATGGTTGTAGCTGCATGTTGTATACTGCATAATATATGTGAGGGAAAGCAGGGGAAGCTGCTGCTAGAGTGGAGGGGCGAGATGAAGTGGACGTCTGCTGAATTTGAACAGCCAGACGCCGGGGCTATGATGTGGAATTAGGAATTTGAGTGGGGGAAGGTGTTTAAAGGTTCCTTTTCACTGTGAGCCACAGTAGTGTTCTGTCTTGAGATAATGTATGTCTTATGTAATTTAAATTATGTATTTTTTTGTTTTTTGTTTGCTGGTATCTATTATGTTGTGCCTGCTGCAAGTTATAAAGACTTCTGGGCCTAGGGCTTTGCCTGCCACTATGAATTGTGTGGTGCTTATTGTACATTTATAAGTATGGTGGTGTTTTCCTCACGCTATGAATTCAGCGGTGCGTGGTGAGCATTTATAAGTAGTGTTTGATTTCTTGACTTCCACTATGCATACTGTAATGTTTGTTGAGAACTAATCAAGATACTCTGAGTGCAAAAATTCAATGCACAAAATCAAAGTGCAAACACACGTACTGTGTCATACAATTTTCAAACATAATGGGGTGAAATATTTAAAATTCCTTTTTAAAAGGAAGCAAACCTTTATATCCATTTGTGTAAACAAAACCGTCGTTCATGGTAGTGCATTGTGGCTATCAGTCTGTAGTTTTCACAGGTCAGAGTATTTGAAGCTGTGGTTTTCCTTGCTGGCCTCCGGCATGGAGCTGTAGGTCTGTGATGCCATATCCATGTGATGCCATGTGCTGCTGAAACTCTTGGGTCTTTTTGCCTCCCCTCCCACGTGAATGATGAAGAGCATGGAGAAATATTGGCCCTCCAAGTTGTGTGTCCATTACCCAAATCTCGCAAAATATGTCTACCGTAGTCCTCTTTCTCCTCCTCCTCCTCCTCTAGGTCAGTCTTTCTCTGGGCGTGAAGGGGACACTCCTCAAAGCCACCACTCAAGAATCTGCTGATAAAGCAGACAAAAGTACAATCAGATTTACCATCATAGCAGAAAGGGAAAGGTAAGTCTCAAAACATCCCTATATTATTCCCATAAATACTTACAGTAAGAAAGCCTTATTGACACTTCAGCTTTGGTGCACTTTGGTAGAGCAGAGGTCTCCAGCTCCAACCATGGTGGGGCAGTCTGCCAGGGATGTGGGGGTGGGCGGTGGGGGGGTTGGTGATACTCTATTGCATGAAGCTATATGATTCTGGCCCCTTTGCACAAGTCAGAGAACAGGGTCAGGGCTGTGAACATTGGCACTATTTTTCACTGGTAGTGTTGATTTTTGGCTGATACCTCACTCCTCAGGGTTATGAAGGCCAGAACCCAGCTGTTACTGGTGTCCTGAAGCAAACTGGGCCTGTATGCCACTAGCCAGTTTGGTGCCAACTGAACTTAAAAATGGCATGGGTAAGTGTCCTACCACCGAGGAAGAAATAAGGCTGCCATCCCTAGAAACCTTCTGGAGAAGATTGCAGAATCTCTCTATAAAACGTTTTATCCTCCTGAGAGATCTCGATGAAAGGGACATTGTTATTCACATAAACCGACATATTTCACCCTTCCCCAACACGGGAATGGAAAGGAGAGGCTGTCTATATTTCTGTTTGTTCTACCTCTGCCCAAGCACAGGACACTGAATTGATGTATATTGTGTATTCAGACTGCCACGGTAGTGTGGTTGAAGAATTTGTTTTGAATTTACTTCCTAATTTTTAATTTTCTTACAATATACCAGTAAAGCAATGAAAAGTTGATATCTTTGTTTCATAAACTTGAGGATAGGCCAAGTGCCATCTTTAAATGGGGGTGGGGGAAAGAGATGGGAAAGGAAAAAGAGAGAGGGAGGAAAAGCAAATAAAACGTTGTAAAGAAAAATGCATGCACACACTTACCCAAGCTCCTTTTCCCTTCATCACTGGGCTCATCCACACTTGCCTTGTGGAAATAGCTAGACTCCTGCTGAGATTCAAATAGGTCCTGGCTCGCAGCATTGTTGGAGTCTCTTACTGTGTCTCTCTCCTCAACTTCTGCCTCCTCACTATTCACTGCAGGAGTCTGTGTCTTGGGCTCCTCCATTGTATCCATGGTGGTGTGGGGTCTCCTCCAAGTATGGCATGCAGTTCATTCTAAAAGCAAGTCTGTGGGACAACACCAGATTTTTTTGCCTTCCCTCACTTTATGGTATCCCTGATGATGCTCCTTTGATTTTCCATGGCACTGCTGCTGATCCCTATTGTACCCCTTTGCCTGCATCCCCCCTGCAATCTGCTTGCAGATGTCCATGTTTCTATGGCTGTTCTGCAGTTGTGCTTCCACAACCTCTTCTTCCTACACGCCCAGGAAATCCAACGCTGCTTCTTTGCTCCAGGCAGGAGCGTGCCTCGAATTGCTGTGTGTGCATGGAACCCTGGTCGGTTGGACATAAATAACAAAGATGAGCTGCTAGGTATGCTTACCAAAGTGGGCAACCAGGAAAGGGCATTTCAAAAACACACCAGGTTTTAAGGGGGGAGAGGGAGGGAGGGACGGGTTTCCAGTCTCTGTAACCCCTAGTCAGTAGAGTTTTAAAATATGAGCAGAGTGGTCACTGTTGGAAATGGGGTTTTGTGGCACAGTGGCTGGAGGACTATTAGGGACAACACAGGTCAGGCATGGTCTACACTTGCATTTAGTCAACCAAAATAGTTTGACCATGGTCACAGAGGTGGTTTTAGAATGTCGCTGTAACAGGACACTTACACTGGCCAGAGACAAATTTGAATGCAAACATGCATAAATAGGCCAGTGGTGACTTATATTGACCTAACTTTGTAGTATAGTAGAGGTTTAGAATTACTTTCAAATATGCCCTAGGATTTCAGCGCTTTTGAAGTTGTTTCAGAAGAGGTGGATTATATGCATTACTCACCTGCAAGTATGGTTTCATTCTGAGAGTTCTTAGAGACTCAGGGAGATGTAAATGTCACTATGAGAGCTGGACATTTATTTTAAAAATAAGTGAAATGTATCAATGAAAATATTTGACAAATAATTGTGGATTGTTTGATTGGCTCGAAACCCTGGGCAATACTGGAAAAATAGATTTTAGGATTTTTTTTAAAGAACTGATTCTGTAGAATAACATTTATCTGAACAATATAAATTCAATTGCTCTATCCAGTAATATTGTGTACTTCTGAAGCATTCTTTCACCGGTATGTCAGTGTGCACATATGCAAAATATTTTGGAAAAGTTAAGGAAAAACCATAACAAACTTATATTTTCTTCAAAGTTTCCTCCCTATTGGCTAAAGTGTGATCTCTGATCTGCCAAACACAAGCTTTCTTTGTGCCAATACCCTATGGAAAGTCTGGAATGTTTACCCCTTTGACTCAATGTCAGGATGTATTATACTACTCTAACAGGGGTTATACAATTTCCCTCTCTTCTCTGTAAAATCATAACAACTCTTTTGACATGTGTTATAATGGTGTGTGGTAGTGAAGGGTGGGGAGAATTTAAAGATTAAAAGAAAGATATATTTCTCATCTTGTTTCATAACTAACAAAATGTGTAAATGAAAAATAACCCTGTAGTTTGCTATGTTGGCTCTTTTCTGCTATCTGTGCTTGTTGACGTTGTGTTGAAAACAACATCTTCCATCAGGGTAAGGAATTCGGTTTCATTTGTTTGCTTATTAAAAACTAGAAAGTGCATAATCCAGAAGGGCATGATATATAGCTGAAGTTGTCAAGAGCAATTCAAATACTCAGAGTAGTTTCTCAAATGTGATAATTACTATTTATTTTATAGTCAGGCACATGATATCCCATCATTAAAGTATCTTCTCATTTAGCTTTCATTATTAACCACAATTTTCTATCTTATCGACTCCAGGCAAGAACATATTCTACTACATAGCAACAATAGGAAAACTAGCACATGTTTACTTTATTAGAAATTAAACTCAAATCTATTTCCACGTTTCTAAAAGGTGCCTTATTTGAAAATACTGATGGCATCAATTAGGGATTGAAATTGCCCTTTAGCACATGTTAGTAAATCTTCATACCATACCTTGGGGGAAAAAAAAAAATCAGACAAGATGGGTAGGATTTTCAAAAGTTCTCAGAATTGGTTTAACTCTGCTCCCATTAAAATCCATGGAGGTTTACCACTAATTTCAATGGGAGCAGTTAGGCCAGTGCTGATCATTTATGAAGATTCCATCCTTTGTGTACATTCAGTACCCAAATATCCTCTATTCCAACATTTTGGATAGTTAGATTTCAGCTTCTCTCCAGCCATACATGTCTCAAGTACCAGAGCCTTAGTTCTCCCCTCCGGCCTCTGAGTAGCTAGTCTCTGTTTTGTCTTCTCCTTATGTTATTCACTCAGTTCCACCTTCTGGCTTCAGTAGGCAGGAAATCACATCCAGCAGCAGCTTGAGCTCAGTTCTGCTCAGCAGATAGAGTGGAACAGGGGAAATCAAATAGGTAGAAGGGAAAACTCAGAGTTGAAGGCATTGGGCAGGAATGGGGACAGAAGAAGGTGGAAGAAGGAGACCTAGAAAGTGGGGGAGAACAGGATGACCACTCTTGGGGCAGTGGGGAAAGCAGGGAGAAGAAGGGCAATTATTACCAGTGGCAGAGAGAGTTGAAGAGGGGACACTGCACTGAGGAGATTGCAAGGGACAGAAACTCAAAGGTGGGCAACAGAAAGATGGCAGAAGGAGAAGCAGGCTAACAGGCCACACGCAGTTCCCTCCAAGCTAAGTTTCCATTAACCCTTTGAACAAGACCAATGAGTATTCTTATCAGGGTTCTCAGTAGAGAGAGGGATTTTTTTTTTTTTTGTCCTCCTTCCACCTTCCTTGCCCTCTCCATTCTGAGCTCAGTCTTTTGGAACAGCTTCTAATGCTGATGTTCCTACTTTTCAGTTCCGAATTTTCTGTTTTGTCTCCATCCTTGCCCTGCCACACATATGTATATTGCCTCCTTCAGCCTGTGGAGCAGTCAGTAGTTAGAAACAATGGGACAAAGGGCTCAGCAGAAGAGTGGACCAAGATATTTAGGGGGGTTCTCAGCCATACAGATGGATCAAAGCAGTAGTCACCATCTATCTGGAATAGCAGTACCTTTAACTCCAAAACACTGGTTAATCCTTTAGGGGTAAACCACCTGACCGTTAACCAGCCTTTTAAAGCATTACTAAGCATTGACTAAATAAATTCTGAAGCTACCCTATTTCTTGAAAAGTTGTAGGAATTAAGGGGAAAGTATTTACACATACATCACACACTACTCACTACACTGAGCCAGGCATGTAGGAATTCTAGCAACATTGCAAAGCCCCACTATTACAGCACTGCCCACCTGGAGTGTCTTCCTCTGTAGACCGTGGTATGATAGGCATGCCTGCCTCAGTGTCTCTCCTTCAGAGTCCCAAGAACTAGTGCAAAGAGTCTTTCTGAGAGCCAATAGCCCTTAGCAGGGTAATTTATTACAAAAGAAAGCCCCCTGGGCACATAACGAGCTCCAACACCATAGTCCAGAGTTCCTCCTATATAATCCAAATAGTACATACAACATGCAGTCCTGGCATCCCTCACCACAACTGGGCTCACCAGCACAGATTTGGGACGCTCCCTGGTTCTCAAGAGTAGCTCCTTCCTGTCCTTGTAGCAGGACAGTCAACTCAGCTGGATTGCAATTTCACTCATTCTACCATTTCTTCTGGGGAGCATCCCTCACTCCCCCACTGCCCGGACCTCTTATGTTTCCTCGGGATCCAGTTCTCTGGCCCTGGATATATCAGCAGGTAAACTCCTCCTCTCCTCTCCTGCCTTCCGCCTGTGGCTCCAACTTTCCAAGTTAAAGCCACTAGGCAACTCCCTCTGCTGTTCCTCCTGCCTTCAGTCCTCTCTCGCCCTCCAATCCTGGCTTTGTGGTTTGGGGACACTGGCCAGCAAACCCATCTGCTGCTCTCCTGCCTTCAGCCTTCTCCAGGAACCACATTCTGCTTCTTTCTGGGATTCCTCCAATCTCCTGGTCTCTAGCAGCTCTCAACTGCCCTTCCTGACTCAGCCTGCTCTGACTCAGTGGATCTCTCTCTCTCTCTCTCATTTGTTGGGTCCGCTCTTCTTCTTATCTTTGATCCTTCATAGCACCCAGGTGCTGCTCGGTCATCTTAATTGACCAAATGTGGGGACCTGCTCTGGCACAGGGGAGCTGGAACTACTTTGTTCAGGGCCAGTCACCGACACCCACACACTTCAACAAAGAGATTTAACTCTTTTGAAACAGCATACTAGTAACGTTACATGGATGCTTCCATGTGTTTAGTTATCATGAACAGCATGAGATGTAAGAGCAGAATCCTGCCATAGATGTTTAATACTTACTTGTTCATTTTCTTCCTTTTGAAGATTTCTCTGGTACATTTTTGTTTTGATATACTTTTCATCTAGTGAATTTCATTGCTTTTTTATAATTGAAAATCATACTGGGATTTTTTTAACCTAATGTTAATTTTTACGGAAATAACACTTTTTGTCTAAATTACTATAATTATATTCAATATACTTTTTTATTGCAGCCTATCATCTAGACGCTCTGATGAAGAAATAGAGAAGCTAATTTAATGTACAAAGATAGAAATTACCAGTAGAGCCGATGTTTAAGTGACTGAAAAGATATTCTTTTTAGCAGACAATCCACCATTCTCAAAAGTAGTGTCCATATTCTAGGATATTGAAGCAAGAAGAAATTTGCAAACTCTTAAAAAACATCTTTGATGTTTAGTTTTTTTTTTTTTTAATGTTCTTTTGATCTGAGATAAGCTGCTAAAATGCTCAAGAATATGTGGGATTTCAAGATGTGCAAAAAGATTTCCAAAAGCACAAATCAGACATTTGTCACTGGGGCTGAAATGCGACTCCATTTTTAAGTGTGAATTCATCTATAATATCACCCAAGACATTCCTCAATAGATATAATTTTTAACTGAAGGGAATAACAAAGCAGTCACAAATGAGCTTGGGCATGTTGTTCTATATGAATTTCATTATACTATTGAATTCTTGTGTTTCAGGATAGTTGTCCCATAGAACTTAATTAATATTAACCAAAAATGGCACCACAATTACATACACAATGTAATGCAAGATCCACATATCTTAGCACATCTTTTAGACTATATTGTCATGCAGTTTAGAAAAAAAAACAGAAAAGTAGTATCAGTATGGCAATAAGATACATAGTATTCTATAAAAGACAGTATCTACAGCCTTAACTTTGCATAATTTCCAGCAATTAGGGGGAAAAAGTGTAACAAATCCAGACACACACGCTCATCAAAAGCGAAAGACATTTTAGATCATCAAGATCATCTCTCCACCTTCCTTGCTACTCCAACTAAGGCACGATATTGTTCCTTTCCCCGAGATCCTGCAAAGTGGGTATATGAACAGTAGGTTGGATTCTTGTCTCTGGGTCCATGCTGAACTAGTTTCCCAGCATAGTGTTATAAAGGGTGATCTGCTGGTGAAAGTGTGCTATTAGTTGCACAAGATAATATTAGTTTGTATATCTATAGCATCTGAAGAGTTCAAAGTACTTTACAAACATGAATGAATTAAACTTCACATGAGTTAGTTAAGAATTTTTATCCACATTTTAAAGATAGGAAAAAGCTACAGAGGAGTTAAGTGACTTGCTCAAGGTCACTCAGGAAGACTGTGGTAGGAGTAGAACGGAGCATAGGTCTCCTGACTCCAAGTTCTATGCCTTTCATGTTGTAGTTCTTAAATATCCCATAAAAAAGAGTAGAGATGTTAATGCCAGTGTCCCAACTACATTCCAGTTTGGACAATTACATCCTGCCTGTCTACATTCGCCTGCTGTTTAGCTGGATATGGTATTCTTCTTCACTTCCTTCCCTACACTGCCATGTGGTGCTGCCTCGTTCCATCCTAGTGGTGAGACAAAGTGATCCTTTGCTATCCCTTTCTTCCCTCACAAGGGTCTCATGAGCCTTACTTCATTACGGTTGGTAAAGCACTTTAATTTCCTGGGTGAAAGCTGCTGAAGTAGTGCAAATAATTTGTATTTGTAAAATACATTTAACTCAGAAACCTCTAAGCTTGTGTGACATAACTGTGAGGTCTGAAAGAGAAAAAAATGGCATTTAAATACTATCACTAGAGTAGTCTGAGGAAAATTTTGGATTTTATCTTAATTAGTGATTGATGTATCTTAAAGACTTCATTGTTCTGAGTCACTGGGAATAAGCATCAAACTCCGGATGCTTAACTGAATTTATTCACACATTTTGAGGATACTACTTATGATACTTTCTGGAGACAACACAATTACATGCTCACTCTCTTAGTGATGCTCCCTCCCGCTCCAGGTTGAAGCACACTGGTGGGACATTTTGAGAAGTACACACTGCTTACACTGGCACTCTAATGCAGTGCTTGTTTTCTGGAAATTGGTGCTGCATTGCTTCCACCGATCTTGCTGTACTTGTCTTATGGATAAACAGAGCACTCCTTTCCCCAGGGATGTCAACTTGACCTCTTTCACATCCATTAAAATGTCCCTTAATAAGTTTTTAAAAGTTATGAAAAGGCTCAGGCCAGTTATTTTATCCACACTTTGTATCAACCGAAGCTGAAGACAAGATACAGGTCTGTAAAGCAAATTAGTTACAGTATTTACATTTAAGCTAATTATGCTATTTTGTCAAGTGGATCTCATCTAGTCTGAACCAAGGGATGTTGCCCCACATCCTTCTTCTCCATGCTAGCTTGATATCCAACTTTGTATAGCATAACAAGGTAACATGTTTATGAACAAGCCTAGTGTCTGTGATCTGCCTTCGTATGAAATTAGTTTCTTCCCAAATGCCTGTTATTCCAGTTGTTAAATTACTTTAAGTCATGCTCCAAGGCATATATAGTATACTACAATCAAATGCGAACAACACTTTGCATATCATTAAATGCCAAATTCTCTCTGACACTGTAGAAGCAGAACTGCAGCCAGAAATGTGTGTTTTTTGTGCTTGCTATTCTGATTGCCAAGTGAACACAGGCTGGGGGGAAGCAATGCTGCCAAGTGTCAGGGCTGCATTAATATTGTTATTATTCTCTGGGAATGAAGTATACAATGCTATTTTCTCCAAAGGTATTATTGATACTGAGGATTAGCTATAAAATTTGTATAATTATTGCAGTACCCATGCCATCATATATTATACAACCCAGGATGCTTCAAGATAAGGGATTTTACACATCTTTTTGCACTTTTTGCAGAGCAAAGGAAAGGTTATATGGAATCAATGAAATCAGTTGGTTAAAACAAAGGAAAAGCATACAACAATAATTATATCACTCTGTTGAGAGATGTTTCGTCAAAATCTCTTCAAACTCCTCTTCTCTTTGTCTACAAATAACCCTTCTGCCTCTTCTTTCAAATCCTCTTAAAATTCCCTTCTTTCAAGAATCCTTCCAATATTGTGTTTCTAATCAATGAAATCTCTAGCGCCCTCCTTTACATTAGCTGTTATCCAGTATCCAGTCTTTCTTGGCTGTCTCTGCCTTAGGGCCTTCTACAAATACTTGATGTTTATTGCTGAGAGTAATAGTGCTTATTGCTGTGAGTAATCTCACTGATACTACCTGAGAGGATAATAATAGAACTCAGTCTCTTAGCCTGATCTATGAAAACACCACTTATTTTTTGAGATATCCATTGACTTGGGATAATTTGTTCTCCAATTAACAGAATGGCATTTTACAAACATACAAGCATATGTTCAAACCCTACAAAATTTGAAGTAAATGGCAAAACTCCCACTGATTTCAACGGAAGCTAGATCCAGCCTTGAGTTGCAAGATTAGTATATTTTATCTGGGCAAATGAGACAAACATTCTTTCAAGGTATGAAAGAGGAAACAGAAATAAGATAAAGGAATAAGTGTAATTCCCCCACCAATCCCCCAACTTTTTCTCAATAGTAGTCTCATGATCATCCATAGGGCTACTTAGGACCTAGACTGAAAGTCCCCACACACTACTCACATGAGAAACTGCTCACCAGTATCCCCGATAATGTCATGGCAAACCTGGTGGATGAACTTTGTAACTATGTCCTCACCCATAACTATTTCACATTTGGGGACAATGTATACCTTCAAATCAGCAGCACTGCTATGGGTACCCGCATGGCCCCACAGTATGCCAACATTTTTATGGCTGACTTAGAAAAACGCTTCCTCAGCTCTCGTCCCCTAATGCCCCTACTCTATTTGTGCTACATTGATGATATAATCATCATCTGGACCCATGCAAAAGAAGCCCTTGAGGAATTCCACCATGATTTCAACAATTTCCACCCCACCATCCACCTCAGCCTGGACCAGTCCACACAAGAGATGCATTTCCTGGACATTATGTGACCATTGCTTATTAGTACTGTAAACACCACCCTCTACCGGAAACCTACTGACTGCTATACTTACCTACATGCCTCCAGTTTTCATCCAGACCACACCATTCGATCCATTGTCTACAGCCAAGCTCTACGATACAATCGCATTTGCTCCAAACCCTCAGACAGAGAGAAACATCTACAAGATCTCTATCAAGCATTCTTACAACTACAATACCAACCTGCTGAAGTGAAGAAACAGATTGACAGTGCCAGAAGAATACCCAGAAATCACCTACTACAGGACAGGCCCAACAAAGAAAATAACAGAACGCCACTAGCCGTCACCTTCAGCCCCCAACTAAAACCTCTCCAGCGCATCATCAAGGATCTACAACCTATCCTGAAGGACGATCCCTCACTCTCACAGATCTTGGGAGACAGGCCAGTCCTTGCTTACTGACAGCCCCCAAACCTGAAGCAAATACTCACCAGCAACCACACAACAAAAACACTAACCCAGGAACCTATCCTTGCAACAAAGCCCGTTGCCAGCTCTGTCCACATATCTATTCAAAAGGACACCATCGTAGGACCTAATCACATCATCCACACTATCAGAGGCTCGTTCACCTGCACATCTACCAATGTGATATATGCCATCATGTGTCAGCAATGTCCCTCGGCCATGTACATTGGCCAAATCGGACAGTCTCTATGTAAAAGAATAAATGGACACAAATCAGATGTCAAGAATTATAACATTCAAAAACCAGTTGAAGAACACTTCAATCTCCCTGGTCACTCGATTACAGACCTAAAAGTCGCAATATTACAACGAAAAAACCTTCAAAAATAGACTCCAAGGAGAGACTGCTGAATTGGAATTAATTTGCAAATTGGACACCATTAAATAAGGCTTGAATAAAGACTGGGAATGGATGGGTCATTACACAAAGTACAACTATTTCCCCATGTTTATTCCCCACCCCCACAGTTCCTCACACCTTCTCGTCAACTGCTGGAAATGGGCCCTTTTGATTACCACTACAAAAAGTTTTATTTTTCTCTCTAGCTGGTAATAGCTCACCTTAACTGATCACTCTCATTGTAGTGTGTATGGTAACACCCATTGTTTCATGTTCTCTGTGTATATGCGCCTTTACCCCGATATAACGCTGTCCTCGGGAGCCAAAAATCTAACTGAGTTATAGGTGAAACCGGGTTATATCGAACTTGCTTTGATCCACCAGAGTGCGCAGCCCTGCCCCCCTGGAGCACTGCTTTACCGCGTTATATCCGAATTCGTGTTATATCACGTCACATTATATCAGGGTAGAGGTGTATATATCTTCCTACTGTATTTTCCACTGCATGCATCCAATGAAGTGGGTTTTAGCCCACGAAAGCTTATGCTCAAATAAATTTGCTAGTTTCTAAGGTGCCACAAGTACTCCTGTTCTTTTTGTTCACCAGTGTGACTAAGGGACACACAATCTGGCCTTAGGTGATGAAGGGTTGCAGGATCAATTCCTAATTCAGCAACAAATTCAAAGCACATAAGAAAAGACCCATACTACATATTTAATACTCACATTTTAGCAGGTTTAATTTATTTTTCATTTGCCCCCTTATTTTTGTAAATTTAGAAGAAAGCTAATTGTAGAGAACCTTAGTCGAAGAGATGAGATTTCAAATCACAATATGTTTACTAGTTCTTATTGGTTGTCAAATGGCTACAACATGGACAAATCTTGGTTAATTAACTAAATTATCATCAATTTAAACTGCCTTGACATCTAAAGACATTTAACAGAGTACACTAAATTACACTGTATTCATCTAATGATAATGCATTTGTAATGCAGTCTTTTCAGTTCATTTCAATTCTTGGATTGTAAGAAAAAGAAGAATATGCTTCTTCAGAGCAGCTGGCTTACAACTATTTAATAAATAAATTTTTCTGTGTCCATAATTATTGCTGATATTGGTAGTTAATAGTGAATTATCATAAAGCTGCTCTTGAGAGGTGAAGAACATGTGTTACAAACCTTTATACTGTTAAGAAGGGGTTTTGCATAGCTGCACTGCTCTAGGAGCAGATCACTGAATGAATTGCGACTCAGAATCAGTATTTTTCACCTGCTCCCACTTACTACCTCTTACTCCCAGGGGAATAGTAATTTACTTCACTTTTTTCCATGGAGCAGCTCCCACACACATACACATGCTCCAGGTCATCTAGCCTGGTCAGCAAATGGTGAAAGTGCAGGCAGGCCTCTTCCCAATGCAAGCCCTTCTCTGTCTTCCTCTCTGCCCCCTTACTTGCAGTAGGGAGTAGTGGACAAGTAGCTCCTGCTCTTCTTCCCATGGCTGGAGTCACAAACTGAGCAAGGCTGAGCAGAAAGAATAATGGGGGTTGCGACATGAATCTGAAGTAGCCCCTATCAAAGTGAAAAAAAAGGACTCCTCAGATGAATAAAAGTTTGGAGTCTCTAGGTTTTTATTGACCTATGTGAGAAATACTTACAAAAAATCAAAACTTTCCTTCTGAAGATCAACACAACTGTCACCCACTGTGTGTACAAATATATGGAATGCAGGATATTTTCATGGGGTTTTAGAAGCACTCATTTGGGATCCCGCATTACTCATGAGTGGTCAGCCTGCAAGGGAGTAGTGCAGGTTATTCCAAATGAGTGTTGAGACCCCATCATTATGGATTCTAAATATGTCAGATATATTACAGGAAAAACCATACTAGGAATGTTTTATCAAATTTTTACTAAATTGATTGGAATATTTTTTGAATCTCTCAACCTGTAAAGCCAGGAGACTTAATTGTCCAAATGTACATGGATCAACAGGAGCCCAAAAATCCCCACAAAATTGACCTTAAATAGTTTTTCCTTACATACCAATGTCACAGTATTAAAGTTTGTTGTTCCATCCCTCTCCATGGCTAAAAGTAAGTGTTTCCCAGCGATGGTAGAATAATTTTGCGGAAAGGATAATTGAGTAAAGGACAAATGAGGTATTCAGAGGCGAAGGGAACATTTTATTCATCATGAAGTATAGCAATTTAATAAGTGGACTTCATCTCCACATACATAATCCATCCCCTATGGAAAGCTGCAGTAATAATCCAGTCTCTAAAGAGTCAGTTAACGTTCTTGAACAAAATAAACCAAAAGCCAAACAAACAAAAACAAAAACAAAATGAGAGTCTGACCTGGTAAAATTACTCCTTGGCTTGAATAGATGACCCTGGAAAGGCTAAGTCTATGACCTAATCTGTAGCAGTTCACTGGAGACGAACTAATTAGAAGCAAACATCAGCAAGACAGCCTGCAATTACATGCTATTTTAATATTAACATTTTACCAAAAATAATATAATTGTAGGTGGGGCAGATTGTGCCTCCTATAGGTCAGGTTTCCCAGCATTTCCCTTTATAGCACCATGTTTCCAATTGCTAGTCACTTTGCCAGACTTTAAGTATTTGGGGTAAAATTTGGTATGATGGATGTCTGTGTCAGACTACAGTTTTGGTTAAAGTTTCAGCAAAAATGGTGCAGCTGTTTCTGAGAACGAGATTAGGAGGAAAATGTGTTTTGTCCACATTAAAAAAATTTGTACAGACAATTCATGAAGACACTAGAGTTGCTCAATGCTTTGGAGGAGGAACTTGAAATCTGGCAGGAAAGGAAGAGGAGTCACCTTGGTGTCAGGGATGTGCATTTTGCTATTCCCATCAGAAACCATCCAAATTTGGCCAAGTTATAAGCATCAAAAATTGCAGTTTTCACATGCTCAGTATAGATGTAGCATTTGGCAGCTAAGTTCTCTGAAGGGTCTATCCTCACTGAGCATGCTCCAGCCCCTCACAGCTCCTCTGTGCTGTCCAGAGTGCGCATACACAGACTCACTCAGCATGCTCCATCCCAGGGCTTCAGGAGATGAGCAGGACTTTCCCTGAAGTTGCTTTTCATGGTGGCTGTGGACCTCTATTGCACCACGCACCATAACTGAGAGCTAGGGAGTTCTCTCCTGTGTTCTCAGCAGCATGAAGGAGAACACCTTCTTAAAAATGTAGAAGAGACAAAATCTGGACTTGGGGTGAGGGATGTAGGTGTAGAAGATTGGGACAAGTAGTCTGGCAGGGAGAGACTAATATTGGGAGCTCCTGGGAGAATAAGACTCAGATTGGACAAGGAGCCAGTAAGCAGGGAGGGAGGGTGAAGAGGGAGATAGATCAGTCAAGGATCTGTGTGGAGGAGGATGGAACTGAGCACAGTGGGAGGGGGTTCTGAGATCAGATGAGGAACCTCAGGGTGCAAGACAGACTGGCTGGGCAAGAAGGGTGGAGACTCAGGTGGGACTGAGATGAGAATCTGGGATGAGGGATCGGATACAAGACTAGGACAGATAGGAGGGGATAGGGCAGAAGGGATCAGGTTTGGGCGCACAGAGCCATCCCTAGGGGATGGCGAATCGGGGCAACCGCTCCAGGCCCAGCACTTTGGGGGGCCCCGTGGGCCGGCGCAATTGGCTGGCACCACATGGGAGGCGGGGGAACCGCTGGCTGGGGGAGACTACCCCCAGGCCTGCCCCTTCCACCCAAGGGAGAGCATGCTGGGAGAGTGGCACGTGGTGGTGCTGTTGCAGCCTCCCCAGTCCTGGAGTGCTGGAAGGGAGAGCATGTGGTGCTGCCATAGCCTCCCCAGCCCCGGGAAGGCAGGTGGTGTGGCCCCAGCCCCCTGGATCCCAATGGTGCTGCCGAAGCGGAGCCCTGGGGGGCAAAGTGTTGGCAGGGCCACGCCTGGCTGTTTGGGGAGGCACCGCCTTGCCCAGCCTCTCCTACTCGCCCCTGGCGAGGTCGGTCCCGGAAATGATGTCACTTCCACCCCAGGCCCCATATCCTCCTAGTGATGGACTTGTGTGGCGGAACAGAGGCAGAAGGGTCTGTGGCCTCTAACGCACAATCCTCTCCAGAAACTGTTCAGGAACTTAAGATTCCTGAGTTTCAGCATTCCTCTGCTGTCCTCAAATTTCTGTGAAACCTACAACAGCAAAGTGTGTGTTGCATCCCCTTCTAATGCTGGTCCACATAGATGGCAACCTACTACTGGTATAAGTTACTACATTAGGTCAAGTGGCAGAGGTTTATGCTCTGGGCCTACAAGTTCCAGTTCTGCTGGTGAACCACATGAGTACCGACATGATCCCACATGCCAGAATTTTGATTGTTGTTTTAAAGTTTGCTTTGAAAACCTAAACTTGCTTTAAAAAGTCCAACATTAAAAGTCCTACAGAAAAAAATAATATATGACCATGTAATTAAAGACTGTGGCTGGATTTTAAAAGGTGTTTCAGTGCCTAATATGCAGATAGATTTCTAAGGGAATTTCCAAAAGCACTTGAAAAGTCATTGGGCCAAAGAGAGAAAATGAGAATGATTCTATAGCCCCAGGTTACGGCACTTACATGAGAGACCTGAGTTCATGCTGCTGCTCCACAGCAGAACGATGGGGAAATTGAACTCAGTTTTCCCATGTGAGCATCCAAGCCACTGAGCTAGCGGTTAGGCAGCACCACCTCCCCCTCTGGCCATTTTGTGAATCTAGCCCTTAATTTCCTTTGCTTTTATGTTAAAAACTGCCTGGAAAATAAATGACTTTTTGGTCAGTTTTTTCAATTTACCAGAAATTTTTTCTGAATTTTTGGGTTTGGTTCCAATAAAACAATTGTGTTTATTATTTTTCAGAACTGTCAGTGAATTGAAACATCAGTTATTCAACCAGCTGTAGCCCAGTGCCCCTTAGTGCTTATAGAAGTCATTTTATTATCCATCACAGTATGTCCTAAGTGTTGTCCCTTCTTCCTACAAGGACCAGAAAGTATCATCTACTTAGAAACAGGAATTCTGGAAATGATATTTCAGCAGTGGAAGTGCCAGTTTACTGCCCCCACTGAAAATGTCCTTTGAAGAAATGGGCTCAAATTACAAGCCCAATCTGTCAGGTAGGGTGATATGCAAAACAAATCTGAACGTTAAGGTCCATCTTTAATCATTTGCAAAAGTAACTGCTCTCTGTGGGAGCACATTTGGAAATAGGGGGTCAGAACTTCAACTAGTATAAATTGGCATAGTTTCATGGAAAGTCAACACAGTACATTGTCAGGATACAGGGGGGTAACCTATGTCAGAAGACCCTACCCATAGTGATTTCATTACCTGCTAATCTCTATAAACATCTGAACTATTACCCAGAAATGTCTCAAAAATACCCTCAAAATAAAGTACCTGAATAAAAGCTGTTAGTAGTAAGGATAGGACAACTAGTATCTGTCACGCTGTCTGCAGTGGCTCACAACTGTGAATGCCTACCTCAGGGAGACTGCCAGAAAACAGAGCAGACACCCCCAAACTAGTGGTGTATTCTATAATTAGATTTCACCAAACCAACAACAAGTGTGAACTCCTAGATCACTATACCAATCTTACCATGAAGTCAGACAGTCACTGAAGACTCTCCAGTCTATCTTGCCACTGAGATAAACAGGACTTTGTGATAAAATGGTTGCTTACACCAAAAATCACATTTATGTTGCTTCTAGTTCCAAGAGACCAGTCACTTACTCCGTATCATTTGGTACTCTTGAGCAGAGATCAGCAACCTTTGGCCTGTGGCCTGCCAGGATAAGCCCCTGGTGGGCCAGGCTTGTTTGTTTACCTGCTGCGTCCACAGGTTCAGTCAATCACGGCTCCCACTGACCACGGTTTGTTGCTGCGGGCCAATGGGCGCTGCGGGAAGTGGCGGCCAGCACATCCCTTGGCCTGCGCCGCTTCCTGTAGCCCCCATTGGCCTGGAGTGGCGAACCGCAGCCAGTGGGAGCTGCGATCAGCCGAACCTGCGGACGTGGCAGGTAAACAAACTGGCCCAGCCCACTAGGGGGTTTACCCTGGGGGGCCACGTGCCAAAGGTTGCGATCCCTGCTCTAGAGCTAGACAATGCTAGCACCCAATTCTATAGTAAACTAAATAAAGTTTTATTAGCTAAGATAAGGAAATGACAGTTATTGAGAGGTTAAAGCAGGTAAAATATATGCACAGGTGAGCTACAATTTGTAATTCCAAATGGTGGCAATGATATAGTGAACTGCCAGTGTCCCAAAAGTCCTTTCAGGATAGCTTTGTATAAATATCTGAACTATTACTCAGAAATGTCTCAAAAATGCCCTCAAAATAAATTACCGGTACCTTAATAAAAGCTGCTAGTAGTAAGGACAGGACAACTAGTACCTAAGTTGGGTCTTCTTTTGCCATCTTGTCTTAACCAACACAGTATCACAGTAATTGTAAATGACTTGACTACTATTAACATTACTAACAACTTTATTGAGAGCAGCTTGCAAGGGCATTAAAATAAAATAAACTTTGCAAAATTAAAAGACTGAAAAACTCTCATCTTTGAAGCATTGTGCTACTAATTAACCAAAATTGCTTTCTGGTTGAGGAAATCTCTTGGCTGTAAATCAGGGAAGATGCTACAGGTTGAGCAACAGCAGGCAAATCATCAACCAGTTTTGGCTTGAAGAAGAAATCAAAGGATGGTAAACAGTGCAATTCAAGCAAAAGAAGATAATGAAGAGTAGACTTTTTTTTATCCAGCAGACAGTACTGAGATTAAGTATTCAGTTAGTATGTAGTAGCAGTTAAGGAAGGAAACTGCATGCTTCCCAGGCATCACTACCAATTTCTAGTTTCCTTTCTACTTTCCCTTGGTGCTTTTCCCCATGGAACAAGATGTTTGGCTTTTACATGGCACATTGTTACTGATGTCAAGTTGTTTTTCCTTTCCATGAACGATCATGATTGTGCACAGAATGAATGCTCTTAGTTTGATACCCGTCATTACTCACATCGGGCAGGGATTGGGAGTAACTCTACATTGTAAATTTGACATCTTACATTGCTTGGCCCTAGTTCAGATTTACTCCTCAGTGCAGAAGAGTCACTAGTGGTGACTTCAATAGTTGCCCTTTTATAGAGGAATAACTGGCCCACTATTTTAGGGGAAGGTTCCTTTTCCTAAGGTCCTCTCCCCTTTTCTTATTACAAGCAAATATTTCATCCTTCTTCAGTACACCCAGACTCCTTAATGCCACAAGAATGTAGAAAATCCAAATGACCTCTTGGTAACCTGGACTATCCCTGTAATTTCTCCTGCCTAATATGAATAACAGCCCCACAAAGATACTAGAGCTATAGAAGGTTGTTATTGACACACATGGAAATAGGTTGCGTGAACTATCAGAGCTGTCAATACCCTCGTAAGTAGACAGAAGGAACAGCAGGAAGTATCACAGCCTAGCTACAATGCCTAGCAGGAAGTATGTGCCTTTAAATCTGTTTAAATTAATCAAAGAAATGGGACTACTCAAAGTAGGGTACTATTCAACATGAGTAAAGGCTTTAGGAGAGGGATTAATATTAGTGGAGTTATTCACAGTATGACAAATTTTAACCTTTATATACAAAATTGGGGATTAGGAAAAGTAATGGGGTTATTATATTCACAATTTCATTGCATTTTTTTTAATATCTCAATCTATATTTAAGGGGGATGTGTGGAATTCATAGACCAGCAAGCAAAGCACAAATACTTTACACTACACAATCATTATAAAACATCAAATTACATTAAATTCCAACTAATCCACCATGACCTTAACAGCTTTTATTACTCAGGTATGTGGATAAAATGCAAATATTAATAAAAGAACTGCAGAAAACACTTCACAATAAATATTAGTAGCATGTAGCTGTTTTTAGATCCTCCAAATGAGAGGTAAACAAGGCTTAAACAAACCTCACTTGCATTAAAGATGAGTAAAACTAAGTACAGGAAAATGTGATTACTAACATGGTGCACTGGCACACTGCCGGGGGCAGGGGGTAATTTTACTATCTACAGTATGTGAAAACAGCAGTAAGTACTACCAACTTTATATTAGAAAACTGGTTGATAGAAATGTTTGACTGGCTGGTGCTGTCATTCCATATGGGAGCAGATTGGTCACCTTTCCTCATTAGAGGGAGTATCTCATCTCCTCCAGAATCCTACTCATTTCAATGGGACTCAGACATATATTAAAGCATAGGTGCTATAGGTTTATGCTTAGGACTCCAGCTCCTTGGACTCACAGGATGAGATCACAATCTCATCCTCTGTTTAAAAAAAAAAAAAAAAAAAGTTTCTTCCCCTCATGATTTCAAAGAAAAACTTGAAAAAAATTAACTGAGTGTGACAGATGACTGCCGCAGTATGCAGACAGCCTAAACCAATAACTCCAAGAGGTGGGAAATGCCCTGTTCATTTTAACTCTGGGAGACAGTGCCTCACCAACACCATCCCAGCACAAGACTCTGGGGGACCCTCGCTGCTGCAATCCCACCACAGCTCTGATGGAGTATTATTGGAAGGGGCCCACCCTCAACATTACTACTGGGGGTGTAGACTGAGTCTTCCAGGACACACCTTAGGTTGCCTTAAGACAGAAAGCAGGAGTCAACAAAGTTGAGGGGAGAGGAGGAGACAGCCTACCCAAACTGAAGTGGATGGCAGGTCCCCTAGGAGCCTAGCAGAAAGCTTTTGTGAGAGTGGCCCCTGCTGCTGCCACACCAAGGGGGGTCAGGGCCATAGTGTGAGAGTGAAATATGGGTAGGCCACATACAGAATGGTCCTGTCTTTCCCTAATGGGACTATCTGAGGAGTAAGATGCTATTCAATGTGAATAAGGGTGGCATAATCTAGCCCTTAATGGGAGTTTTGAATAAGTAAAGTGAACAAGATTTGCTCCAGAATTTGCACCTGCTCCTTAATAGACAGGACTTGATCTTGTAGGTCCGCATCTAGCATTCTTTGCAGATTAAAGCCTCATACAGACTATATGTTTGTGGCTTCACCTTGAAAGTGCCCCCCTTGTTTCCCAGAAAATCCTATGAAACTGAAGCCCAGCTTTCGTGGTCTGCCCAGCTGCTGCTAAACTGTGTGCTACTTTCCACACCCCATCATATGGGATTGAGATAACTAGAGATACTTATTCTGTCTTGCATGCAGATGATAACAAGCTGGGAGGGTTGCAAGCACTTTGGAGGATAGGATTAAAATTCAAAATGATCTGGACAAACTGGAGAAAGGATCTAAAGTAAATAGAATGAAATGCAATACGGACAAATGCAAAGTACTTGACTTAGGAGGGAACAGTCAATTACACACACAGAAAATGGGAAATGCCTGACTAGGAAGGTGTACTGCGGAAAGTGATCTGGTGGTCATAGTGGATCACAAGCTAAATATAAATCATCAGCATAATACTGTTGCAAAAAAAAAGCAAACATCATTATGGGATGTTTTAGCAGGAGTGTTGTAAGCAAGACAAAAGTAGTTATCCTTCCGCTCTACTCCGCACTGATTAGATTTCAACTGGAGTATTGTGTCCAGTTCTAGGCACCACATTTCAGGAAAGATGTGGACAAACTGGAGACAATTCAAAGAAGAGCAGCAAAAAATATTAAAGGTCTAGAAAACATGGCCTATGAGGGAAGATTGGAAAAATTGGAGAAGAGAAGAATTAGAGGGGGGATGGACATGATAATAGTTTTCAAGTACATAAAAGATTGTTACAAGTTGGAGGGACAAAAAATTGTTCTCTTTAACCTCTGAGGATACAACAAGAAGCAAAGGGTGTAAATTGCAGCATGGGCGGTTTAGATTAGATATTAGGAAAAACTTCCTAACTGTCAGGGTGGTTAGGCACTGGAATAAATTGCCTAGGGAAGTTGTGGAATGTCTGGGTTTTTTAAAGATTTTTAAGAGCAGAGTAGACAAACACCTGTCAGGGATGGTCTAGATCAGGGGTCGGCAACGTTTGGCATGCGGCTTGCCAGGGTAAGCACCCTAGCGGGCCGGGCCAGTTTATTTACCTGCAGACACGACAGGTTTGGCCAATCGCAGCCCCCACTAGCCGCGGTTCGCCGTCCCGGGCCAATGGGGGCGGCAGGAAGCTGCGGCCAGCACGTCCCTCGCCCGCGCCACATTGAATGAAAGGGGAATGGACTAGAAGATCTCTTGAGGTCCTTTCCAGTCCTATGATTCTGTACAACGGATAGACAGCTTGAGAGATTGGGTCAGCCCCCAATGATAAGGGAACATAACATATCACCACTGAATGTTGTTAAGAAGAATTATGCAAAATGAGGATGCTAAACTTTGAAAAAAAATTCTGTCTTAGAAAACTATTAGACTAATAGACTAATTGTGTGAAAATGTTTACTTGCTATGGAGTCACAGTTATTAAACAAATTGCTCCATGCTTTTGTACTATTATATCCTCCCACTATGGTGCAATTTTTCTTAAAGGTTTTGTTGAGAAAGATGCACTCAGTTAATGAAGTTAATGAGCTTTAATGCTTCCTTGATGTACAGGTTTTCAGCACAAAATTGCTTCATTATCACAGCTTTGTAAGCCATGTAATGCATAATGGTCACTGTTCCTATTGAGAACACAGTGAAACATAGCAAAAGTTTAATTGTACATGCACCTACTCTTTAAAGCAAACAGGCAGTCTCCAGGGCTATTAATGTAGCAGATGCCCTCTATAATTGGAGGGTTATTGCCCAAAAATTAGCTGACGATCATTTTAATTAAAGTTAGTAAATGACTGTTGAAGTCATCATAATATAGAAATATGATTAACATCAGATGCTTAATTTTCACGTGTGTCGACAACAGTAAGTTGTCCCTAACATTACTATTTTTTAAAATTCTTGCACAAATAGAAGTCTACAATGTGTTATCATAATAAAGGGCTAGATCATAAAGTCCTTACTTGAACAAATAGTCCCCATTTACTTCACATGCATAACAGCTGAATGAATGGGGCCCAGATACATGTGGTACATTGTGGTACAAATTACACAATATTTTTCTGGTTATGTAGCATAAACAATGCCTTTTTTAAACTTCAGCCCAATTTAATCTTTGAATTTTGTTAGTAGAGAAAATAATTTTGTTTCAATTTATAAAGCCAACTGTAGAATAATGAAAAGAACAGTCATTATTTTGCTGTCAAAATCAGTATTCCATATCCCCTTCCATTCTGAACAGACTTTGGGCTAGTTTCTTCAGTCTCAGTAGAATATAATACACTTGGCACAAAACAATGACCAAAACTGGATTTCCGGAACCTCCCAATGACATTAGGTTGAACATCTGTTGCAGCTCTCAAACCTCATTTAACATATTTACAAACCACAGTAGAGTGAAGTAAACCTTTGTAAGTTTCAGAAAATTGCACGAAAGCTTACAAGTGCTAAGACCATTGACATGAAATGCTGCTTGGTTTAAAAAAAAAAAAATCAATGTGCCACAATATCTCTGAGAACACAGAATATTCTGGCTGACAGAAACAGTGTGGGCCAGTCTGAACCCTTAAACAATAGTCCCAAGGTAAGGGGTAAGTAGAGTCACACTATCCCAACAGAAGAAGTTTTGTAAGGTTTTCAAAGCTCAGTGTCTTCCAGAGCTCCTGGAGTGCTCAGATGATGTGCTACATTTTAGGAATATTCAGCACAAGGACTGGCTGCAATCCAATCTTAACTATCCTGTAGAATTTTTTAGGCTTCAGTTTCATATTCCCAGATGTTGTTTTCTGTACCTTTCTTTAGTTTTGAAAACTGTAAGGGTACAAAGTAAAACACAAACTAAATCAAGGACAAGCCTGATTCAAAACTGAATTGGAACCTCACCAGAATTGTTTGAAATGGCATCTTTCCTTGTAATGTAATGTAACTCACAGAAATGAATCATCACAATCTTTGGGGAATTAAGAGGGATGTGTCTATGTGGAAACTATTGTGTCCTTTGAATCTAGAAACAGTATCTATTAATATGATGGATTATTACAAATAGTGTATTTCTGTTAATAATTAGGACTTCTCCACTGCTTTTCATTCAAAGATATAACAGAATTTTTAAAACATTAATAAACCTTAGACCACCTGAAATATTGTGGGGACTATTTCAGGGACAAGTAAACAGCCACTGAGACCTTTGTTAATGTGTTGACAGCAGAGATGGAAATTGATATCAGCAGTCCTATTTACGAAAGAGAAGGTATTGTGGTAAGTAATGAAATCCAGTCCCTAAACCTAGGCCTGAGAGCCCTACCCATAGGTAACCTAACCTTGGGGTGGGGAGCCCTACCATAGGAACCCTAACCATAGTTCCAAGTGCCCTATCCATAGGAACCCTACCACTGGGGTGGGGTGACCTCTGCATAGGAATGTTTACACTAGCTATTAGTCCCCTCCCCAAAGGAACCCTAAACCTATGGTGGGCACCCTGGCCAGAAGAACCCTAACCCTAGCCCCAAGACCCCTCCCCATAGGAACCCTAACCCTATCCCCAAGACTCCTCCCCATAGGAACCCTAACCATAGCCCAAAGTCCCCTCCCCAAGGAACCCTAACCGTAGCACCAAGTATCCTCCCCATACGAACCCTAGCCCTAGCCCCAAGTCCTCTTCCCAGAGGAACCTTAACCCTAGCCCCAAGTCCCATCATCATAGGAACGCTAACTCTAGCCCCAAGTCACATACCCATACAAACCCTAACCCCAAGACCACTCCCCATAGGAACACTCACCCTAGAGTGCGGCACCCTTCCCATGGGAACCCTAACCCTAGCCCCAAGTAACCTCGACATATGAACCCCAGCCCTAGACCCAAGACCTCTCCCCCAGAGGAACCCTAACCCTAGGGCAGGGCACCCTCCTCACAGGAACCCTAACCCTAGCCCCAAATCTCCTACCCATAGGTACCCTAATCTTATCCCCAAGTCCAGTCCCCATATGAACCCTAACACTAGCCCATAGTCCCCTCTCCATAGGAACCCTAACGCTACCCCACATCCCCTATCAATAGGTACCCTAATGCTATCGCCAAGTCCCCTACACATAGGAACCCTAGCCCTAGCCCCAAGTAACCTCGACATATGAACCCTAGCCCTAGACCTAAGACCCATCCCCCATAGGGTTAGGGTTCCAAGGGCGTGGCGCTCTTACCACAGGAAACCTAACACTAGCCCCAAGTCCCCTTACCAGAGGAACCCTAATCCTAGCCCCAAATCCCTACACATAGGTAACCTAACCCGCACCCCAAGTCCCTTCCTCATGGGAACCCTAATCTTAGCTTGAAGTCCCCTCCCCATAGGAACCCAAACCCGAACCCCAGATCCCCTCTGCATAGGAACTCCTATGCTAGCACCAAGAGCCCTCCCCCCATAGGAACCCAAACCCTAGGGCTGGGCACGCTTCCCATAGGAACCCTAACCGCAGCTCCAAGTTCCCTATGCAGGGGAAAGGCTAGGTTTTAGTCATGGGCATTTTTAATAAAAGTCATGGACAGGTCACAGGCTGTAAACAAAAATTCACGGCCTATGACTTTTACTAAAAATACCATTGACTAAAACTTGGGTGGCTGCCCGGGGGGCCCTGTGGGTACTGGGAGAGGGCAGCCTGGGCGCTGAGGGGGCGGGCAGCACCGCTTGGCCTGGGACCCCCACTGGTGCTGGGGGGGGGTGCTGGCAGCACGACCCCCATTTCTGGGCGGGGGGGGGCAGCTGGTAGAGCCAGCAGGCTCCCTACCTGGTTCAACACTCCTGCCCCCCACCCCAGCAGCAGGGTGTTGGAGAGGGCAGGGGACTGGGGCATGGGACGGGGTCAGGCGGGCTCTGGGTGGCGCTTACCTAGGGGGCTCCCCAGAAGCAGTGACATTCCCCTCACTCAGCTGCTTGGCGGAAGCATGGCCAGGCAGCTCTGCTGCCTGCCTCTGCCAATGGGAGCTGCGGGGGCGGTGACCTGGGCAGAGGCAGGAAACCTACCCCTTTCCATGTTTTCCATATATTTAACTGAATGATGCTCTTCATTTCAACTACCTTGCTACATGTAAGTTACTCCACTGTAATACTTGATTTCTCTCTCTCTCTCTCTCTCTCTCGCTCTCTCTCTCTCACACACACACACACACACTGACGTAGGTCTTATTCTTGCTAACCTGTCTGTTATCCTCCTTCTTGTATTCTCTGTGTGAGACCTGAGGAATATGAATAGACAAAAAACAGCGAGAGAGAAAGTTTAAGAAAACAGCTGCATGGATATAGCTTTTAAAAGCACCAGAGGTAAAAGCCCTGAATGATCAATGACCATTTATATACCCATTGTTCACTAGAAGCCTAAAATTAGATAAGTAGGTGGTCCCTCCTTAGGAGGTAGTAAGTGTCCATGTTTCTGTGCTATTAGTCTGGATAAGTGACAAGAGAGAAAGGGCTTAGGAAAGTAATAATGTGCTTGCCCAGTTAACGTATAGCAAGTCAGAAACCTAATGTTCAGGAGGATTATTCTCTCTGCTTGTTAGATAGGACCCCCAGGGAAAGACAGTAAATATTCTTTAAGAGGCGGGAGCAAAGACACTAAAACAGATTGGAATCACAGGGAGGACACCTCGTGCCAATGTTAAGTTACAGGGGGAAATAAGCTAGCTGAGGTGCAACTGGAACAGGGAAATATATTCCTTATATTACTATGGTTGAAGAAAATGAACTACTAAAAGGTGGAAATACCGTGCTGACTTTGTAAATCAAGACCAATTGTACTTAAGTAAATAGGGAAAGAAAAAGATGAAGAACAAAAGGAACCTGAGCTCTATCGAAAGCATTTTTCAGTGTAGAAAACAATGAAAAAGTGCTGAGTCTCCTGGGAATATCAGACACAAAGAAGCAGAGCCAGCAAGCAATTGGGGCAGTACTGCTTACTGGTCAGTCCTCCTTGTCACCTGCAATGGCGCTTTTAAACATTTTGGGTGGTCTGATACACGAGATCTGAGAAGATATAGGGAGAGAGGAAAGGGGTCCCAGCAAGAAATAGCATTTAGAAGGGTCCCTGTTGCTGTATCTTTAAGGGCCTGGAGCCCCAAAGAGGGTGGATCACCACTCCCCACTCTCCCGGCCAATAAAGAATGAGCTAGGAACAGAGGTCATCATAAATGCTGCCTTCTCCATCATAGTGGGGCAGGTGTCTGCAGACAGTGTAGGTCAGTGGTTCTCAAACTTTTGTACTGGTGACCCCTTTCACATAGCAAGCCTCTGAGTGCCCCCCCCCCTTATAAATTAAAAACATTTTAAAATATATTTAATACCATTATAAATGCTGGAGGCAAAGTGGGGTTTGAAGTGGAGGCTGACAGCTCGCAACCCCCCATGTAATAACCTTGCAACCCCCTGAGGGGTCCTGACCCCCAGTTTGAGAACCCCTGTTGTAGGGAATAAGGCGGCTCCTGTATGGCCCTGAGTTAAAAGGGAGCAGACACCAGCACTGTGGATTAAATGAGGCCAGGGAGATAAATTGCAGTTCAGATGGAGGCCCTGCCATGAGGAGAGACTTACAGACAGAGAGAACCCTGAGGGGACTGGGAACAGAGCGTAGATGGCAGGCTTCAGAGGAACCGTGAAAGCCAGAAGTACCTTTTATTTATTTGGGACTTTTTTGTTGTGGCCCCTTTTGTAGGAGATTTTGTACTAAACAAGTCCTAATAAGGGTATTAGCAAATCAAATGTCAAGAGTGCTTGAAATTGAATTACTGAGAAAGGAAACTGAGGCAGGGACTACATGCAGCTCCATATGAACTCAGTAGAGGGTACTACCGGACAGGCACGCCTCACAACACTAGCTATATTTTGGGTTAGGTAGACTCACACCTATAGCGAATAAAGAATGGAGAAGTTCAAGTCTGGGGTGTAGCCACAAAGACCGGCAAACTCTCAATCTGATATACTGACAGTGGAATAAATATCACACAAGCTGAGAAAAGACTCCTGCATAACATGCAAGTGACAGGCAAGAAGGCAACTTATCCTCTGGTTATCCGTGCACACTGGAAAGACTTGGCAAGCTGTGGGGCTCATATTGGCCTACCAGTTCCCAATACCATCAGCACTGACAAAAATCTTGTGTCTATGTTTTCGCTATGAGGATGACCTGCATTTCTGGTTACCTTGAGTCCCACTGTGCAGGATTCAGAGGGTGAGAACAGTTATGAGGACTATATTTTAAATACTTCTCAAACACACCTAAAATAATTTTCTAGACATAAAAACGGCACCTTTTCAACAGTAGTTTAGAAATTTTCAAAGCTGGAAGCAAATTCTGTGTTTCCCATTGGAAAGCTCAATCTCCCCTTTCCAGTATAATGACAACATCTACAGACCCCAACTGAGATCACAATTTCATTGAGGTAGGCTTTGTCCATACACATAGCAAGACAATCTCGGCCCTGAAGAGCTTACAGAGCAGACAAGACAGACAAAATGTAGAAGGGAAAATGGAAACACAAACAGGTGAAGTGACTTATCATAGGTCACATGGACAAATCAGTGGCAGAACCAGGAATAAAACTCAGATCTCCAGAATCGTAGCTTAAGGTCCCTATCAACTAGAGATACCACAAAGGAAAAATCTCCTGTGTCTAGATTGAAAAGGTTTGCATTATCAGACCTTAAATATTCCACTAGGGCAGGATTGAATGCTTTCGCTCTTTCACTGTGGTAGGGGATCGGCGGGGTGGGGGCGGAAGCAAGCAGGAAGAAATATAGTTGTGGCAGGTTGACATGTGGTGGCTGTTTGAAGCTACATTAAGACTAAAATTTTACAATAAGTCCCAGGGAGATGCACTGACAGCCTAAATTTCACTCTGCCTGCTAAAGTTGGATGATGTATGCAATTTATCTCATGGCTCTGCAATTTATTGTATGAATTCAGGGCTTTGGAGCTGTGCTCCGGCTCCACTCCAGCTCCAGGTAAAAACCTGCAGCTCCACTGCTCGAGAGCTGCTCCGCACTCCAGCTCCGGGCTCCATTCCAAAGCCCTGAATATCATCTCCGTATGCAAACTGTATGAACACTATGGCATGGATCTCTCACACTGCATCATGAGCTGAAGGCTGAGCTATACCAGGGAGAAATGCACATATCTAAGTGCAGGGTCTGACTGAAGCATTATTGTGTTTTAGAGCTAGTCGGAAGCTTTCCCCACAAAATGAAGATTTTACTGACTTTGGGACTAGTTGCATCAATTTCATTCCTACAGGGAGCTGCATTCCAGAGTGAAGTTTTGTGGGAGAGAGGAAGGGTGGGAATTCATTTGAAAACAGTGTGAATGAAAAACACATGATCATAAGAAAAAAAAAAAAAGAGCATGGCATGGAGCATGCTGAAATTGCATACTTTCCAGCATCTGTCTGCTCTTGACCTCTCTTGTGTGTTCAGCAACCCTGAAATACTAGTATTGCCTCAGTTCCAACCAGCTCAGCAGTACATGAATGTCAAAAGTGTTTCTCCCCTTTTCCCCCTACCTTTATTTGACTTGCCTGAAACCAATGCCAACAAGATTTTATAGTCTCTTGTTACCCAGTGACTTTTCCCCCTACCTTTGTCATACCATTCTCAGCTGAGACCAGGAATATATGAATTTCCTTTCAGCTTGAAGTCATTCCCTCATGAGGGTGGTAGATTCATTGCCTTTCCAATAGTTAAATGCTAATTAATATTTATGATTTAGTATTTAATATATTCTATTAAAGTGAAATGAGTTCAAAACTATTAATTTTTGCATGAAAATATGACACTATGGATTCAAACACTGAATATATATTTTTGATATTCCTATGGTATTGGTTTGCTTATGATTCTGCAATCTTTTCCTCATACTGTGATAATGATTCTACTAAATTGCTATCTGCAATAAATTTCTTGTGAAATTGTTCAGTTCTCTCTCTCTCTCTCTCTCTTTCTCTCTCTCTCTCATTATTATTTTCTACTCTGAATGGAGGACCCTATAGAGAGATAAAGATTGCAGGAGTGGGGGTGAGGGGAAGCAATCCAGAGAAAACAAATCTCTAGGGTGCTTGGAAGAGGACAAAATTGGCAGGTTCAAGGATTATAAATGTACCTGTTGGCCATCTCAGCTGTATGCACACCAAGTCTTATTCAGAAATAAATATGGTAACTTTGTCAATAACATCATTATCTGTAGCAGAATTGTTTTGCTACTTTCGGGGCCTGAATCGAGCTGATGTGTCCTACAGGCACTTTTTGTCTGCAGAGCACACTACCTATTCCAGAAACACGATCCTAGCCTAGCTCTTTGGCTCCTGGCTTGTTTTCTTATTCCCTAGCCTCGCCCCACTTTCCCACTGCAGCACCTGTCTGGGAGCTTCCCCTCTCTTCATGGATAGTGGAGCCGTTCTGTTCAGGGTTGAAAGACACTTACCGGTATGGGGCCAGGGCGGCTCTGGCCCCTGGAAGGGGCGGGGCCTGAGACAGAAGGGGCGGGGCTAGGGGTCAGCATCCCCCAGCCAGCCCTTCCAGACCACCTGCCCCGTGCCACCCAGGGCTCCCGTGTTGATTTAAAGGGCCTGGGGCTCCAGCAGGGCTGCCAATGGGGGGAAGGGGCAGCGGCATTAAAGCGCTGCTGGGGCAGCCCTTTGAGGACGGTCCTTGCCGCGGCAGTGCTTTGAGGATCCCATAAGCGCTGCCGCAGCAAAGGAGCATCTTTTCAAGTGCTGCCATGGCAGCGTTTTAACGTTGCTGCTCCTTTCCCTCCACCCCCCGCCGGCGGCAGCCCCGCCGGTACGGACAATACCAGCAGGGCCGCTGACAGGGGAGGCAAAGGGGGTAGGACATTAAAGTGCTGCTGCGGCAGCCCACATTAATGTGGGCTGGGTATGAGCTGGTGCAGGTTCTTACCGGTTCGCAGTCCCGGCCCGAACCGGCTCACTTTCACCCCTGATTCTGTTACACTGCTGGAAGTCACCTCCTTGTGTAACCCTTCTACCAGATGGGGTCAGTGGCAACAAGGGCTATGTTTAATAGCTAAAGGTTCCTCCTAACATCACAAAACAAAACCAGCTTGAGCCCCACCTTTGTAAGCTGGGGAAACTAACCATCAACCCTAGGCTCCTCTAAGAATTAATACTTCCCCACTCACAAGCACTGAATCTGGTACCACAAAAGAGAATTTTTAATACAAGGGAAAGAGAACTCAGCATTCATTTGAGAAAACACCGCAATGATTATTAAAAGCATGGAAACCATAAGTGAACACCTACCCCACAGTCTCTTGGGCAGTGTCTTTTACCTCAGTTTCCCAGCTTCTGATGTGAAAATCCAGCTGATTAATATCTGTGTGTCACTCCCCTTTTCCCTCCACTGCACCCCACTCATGGTTTGTTGTCTCAGACCAGCAACATCCCAGAGTGCATTCACCTCCTGCCCTGATGGGAAGCCTTCAGCTTTGCTCACTGCTGCTGCCATTTGTCACGGTCTCTGCCACTGCTGCCTCTAGCTGTGATGCTATATTCTGTGATTTCAGCTCCTTGGTGATTTCACTGGGTAGTGGGGAAAGGCTTCTGCTGATGCTTTTCCATCACAATATTGTGGTCTAAGGTTCAGCCCCCTTAGATCAGCTTATTTGTGATTTCAGCTCTATTAATCACTGTGCAGAAACAAAAATCTCTGAGTCTGATCAGTGCCATTTTTAAACACTAGAGGGGGAGGGGTCAAATGGTTACTAAGATTCTTTAAATAGAGCCCACAACACCATGTAAAAACATCTGTCCCCGACCCCTCTGAGCTTTACTTGGATTTGGCATCACTACCCCGTGCTTGGAGACTGAGGTTACAGTTAGCATGCCCTAACTTAAGGGGTCACCCTAAGTACAGTTCTGCTGCCTCCTTCTTAGCATATGGACAACATGCCTCAGGTGGCATGAGACCAAGATTCATTACCAAATTTGGTCTCCCAGTTGGATCATGCACTTCTCTGGTTCAGTCCAGGTACTGACGGGGAACACATGTGAACACTGATCCATGCCCCCCCTTCTGCTGCCTTTTACTCATACAATAAGACCAACATTCCATTAATCCTACATTAAACAGTAAAGTTAAATGTTGACTCGTTTGGGTTAAAATTATCCTTTTTATAAGGCAGGTCTGTCTGCTAGTCATATAGGCATAGAAGGTGTGTCTATGCATATACAGTTTGCTCCTGAAGTCTTTCCCCTCACAGCTCATCACTAGATGTCAAAAGATAGGCCCTAGTTACACTTATTTCAATACCCTACAGGCAGCACCAGGCAACGGGGGATGCACTATATTCTGGCAAGTCCCATCCACTCCTGCTGTAATAGGAGTTATTAAAAGGTGTAGAAGGCAGCACTAGGGGCCAGCTCTGCTATAGAGAAGGGAGAGGAAGCTGAAAAATTGGAGAGGAGAGCCTTCCAAACTTACTCAAGCCTCCCCTCTCTCATAGCTAGGTGGGGACAGGGTTAAGGAACTGGAGGTTTGATGGGAAGGAAGGAAACTGGGGATGATACCTGAGGTGGCAGAGACAAGGGCTAGGCTTTAAAGCATATTTACAGTTGATGTGGAAATGAAATAATGTTAAGAGTGTGAAAAAGTTATAATAAACGGCGGGGGGGGTGGTGAGGAGGTGGGGGGTAAAGAGAGATGGAGAAAAAATCCAGAAAAAAAAAAAGGAAGAAATAATGCAAAGTTTTAGGACATCATTAAAAATGTTGTGAATTACAATTTAAAGTGCTTACCTTTGATTTTAGTAGAATGTAGTTTTTTTTGAAAGGAAGACTGAAAAAAATATAGTTTTCTACTCTTGGGTAATAACCTTGCTTTTCAAGGCTGGTAGGGGCAGACTAGCAGTATGCTGGGATAGGGCCTGGTCTCATTTACTCCAATGCACATCGAATCAAGTCCCTAGTTACAATCACATGCATGTTTCCTCCACTGCAGGCCCTTGGCTCCACACACTAATTCTCCTTCCCCATGCCCTGTGCAGGTAAACATCTGCCCATCCTTTCCCATTCCTCCCCCATCACCTGGGAGCATAGAGAGACATTCACCCACATGTCTTCATCACCTTTAGTTTGCCAGTCTGCTTCTGAAATGCTGGGTTCCCTGACAGAAATGCAATCAGAGACTCATTAGCTGCACAGTTGTCTCTCCGTTCCCCCACCATATCCAGCTTTCCCATAACTACACTAATTGTAGGATCTGGACTGTCAAAGAGCAGGATCAGAAGGCACCATTCAGGGTGGGTTGTGTACTGCCTTTGCCACCAGTTTGATTAATGGGAAGGTGATGGCACAGGGTCTGTAGTGGCACAGCCCAGAGTCATCCCAAGGTAGATGGCATAGGTGATTGGTGCAGGCCTGAGGGTATAGGAGGCATTTGCTGTGAGGAAAAATTCAATCCTTTTGATGTTTTTTGTATCAAGAGAAAAGGTTTCCTGCAAAGGAAGATATCCTGTAATTATTTGTGCTGATAAGCTAATGGCACAAAGTGACGTTCACAAGTGCCAGGCTTAAAAATAGTAGACAAGCACTTAAGCACTGTGCACCAGCTTGTTAGCTGTTGTAAACTGGCATGTCGCCACTGACTTTTGGAGCTATGTGGATTTACACCAGCTGAGAAGAGAGTGATCCTGTTAGTCTTAGGGTGAGTTTTTTGTTGTGCAGAGTGCTTTGGAATGTTTTCATGAAGACTGCTGTATAAATACAGGTGGCTGATGAATACAACAACATTGATCAAACTGGCTGTAATGAAATTTTAGCTTAATCCTCCTAGACTCCTCTGGTTCAAGGCAACCTGTTTTTTCCTTTTCTGATCTAGCTTTTCCCTCAGCCCCTGCTTGTAGTGGCTGAGGGCCTACATGCTGTGGTGCAATGAAGTTAATAGTTGCATATGTATAAAATAGTTTAATGGAATGAGAAATCAGACCCAAGATCAGGTTAATTTCTTTAGTATTGTGAGTCACTTTGTGTAGGAGGCTGTAAATTCAGAAAAAAATAGCATTTATTCAATGTTTACCTGCAACTCATTTTGTTATACACATCTTTAATATTAAAGGAAAAAAATGAATAAGTCATATGGCCCTTACACCTGAGACAATTATAAGACTAGTCATAAATCTTCCAGCAAGTATCTGTAATAGAGTATGCTGAAGGTTTATCCTTGCTCATTAATAATCAGCGTCTAAAGCTAACAAGTCACCAATTTATGTTGGTGTCCTTTAAAGTGCATAGCTTTCTGCTGAATTCATAATGAAACCACTCAGGAAATAGACTACCAACTTTTGTTTCTTTCCTTTTCTAATCCAAAATGTGTTTCTGAAACTGGCTTTGAAAAGTATGTCACATTTTACTGTATTTTCCCACCAAACAACATTGTCCAAACACAATCCCACAATGTCAAATATGTATTAAAAATGACATAAGAAAAAAGATTCACTTGATCAGAGCAGGATACAGAACCAGTCTAGCTGCTTATAAATTCAAGTGTTACTATTCCCAAGGGAGTTCAGATGAAAGTTCTTAAGCTGTTGTTCACACAGTCTGATAGATTCCTAGGTATATAATGACTTGCAGCTCTAAGTGTAAATGATTGGCCCTTAATTTTCTTTTTCCTCTCCTCTTATTGTAGTTTTAAAGATAATTACCCATATAAACTTGTTTGGTGATGTTCATTTTAGTGATGTAGCTCATCTCCCAAACACTGCTAATGTTCCTGAACAGATGTTTTATTTTTCACCTTTGAGTAAACTTTTTCAAATGATGTTTTCTACAACTCTGCCACTAAAAGGCAAATGTGCAAAGCATGCTGGAATACCCTCATTTCAGTAGAGATTATTTTGCCAGTAGCATCTTTGATACAGGAGATCATTTGTCAGTTCAGGTAAAAAAAAAATCATCTTTTCAATTTTAACCCCCTTCTGATAAACAGAGAACAAGTTATTGAGACAGACAGAAGCTTCTCGGTTGGGTGTGGAAATATGGATGTATGTCCAAAAGAGGCAATTTCAGGCCTGTGGAAATGATGAGAGTTGAATTGATTTTTCTGAATAATTTATTTTACCATATCTCCAAGTCCTGCCTTTTGAGCACTAATGCCAGAAATGGCATTGCATTTTTCAGAAACCTTCAGTGACTGGTGGCAAGATGCAAGTACTCCAAATGTCACCATTTAAAGGTAATGTTTGAGATTTTTAAAGAAAAGTAGTACAGGTGATTTATTGCACACATCTTCCATTATTGATTGATTGATATATTTATTGCATTAAAATTGATGGAAGATGTGTGGCTAAACATCCTGCATAACTCTGAAGATCTTAGTCAATATCCAGGAAAGGACGTTGTTTTTATTAATATCACAATAGTACCTAAACATTCCCATTGTTCTAGACATCATAGTATGAGCACAGAGTGAGAGTCAGTCCCTCCTCCAAAGAATTTACATCTTAGTCACTCTACTTATGAACTAAGCCTTATTGAAGATAAGTGTTTGAAACAACCTTATTTGTTAATGTAATAATAAAGGGTAGTGGTGGAAACAAACATGGATCTGCCAAAGGTCTCACACAGCAGGTTAGTGAAAGAGCAGGGGATAGAGCCAAGTTATTGAGATGCAGTCTAGTGTCCTATCCATCAAGCCACAGACATCGTGAGATATTTTGGATGAAACCCCATATATTCATGTTTATGTAAAACTGATCTCAAACATCAAGATCTCAAGTCTGCAACAAACATCAGGATTTCATTTTGTGTCAACTTCTACAAGAAAGATAGATATTTTGGGAAAGTGGGCTATGGTCTTCTCATTGGGTAATTGATGACACAAACTTCCTGAGACTAAATAGCATTAAAATATGTCAATGCATTTATTACACTTGGACTTAGGCTCTAAATATTGTCTAATGTAAAAGTCGCCCCAGTTACTAGTAGCTATGTTTGTTTGGTTTGGGGTTTTTTTTTTTTTTTTAAACTTTGTAGAGAAAAATCAAGGACATATCAGTAAATGTACATCAAGTAATGGTAGCTTTATTATCCAGATATGCAGAAATCTTAATGGGAGTCATTTTCCACTACGTGACCTTGTATAGTCATTCACACCTGTATGAAGTTAAGTGCTAGGTGGGTATAGAATTAGGGTGAGCAGATGTCCCATTTTTAAAGGGACGGTCCCGTTTTTGGGGACTTTTTCTTATATAGGCACCAATTTCCCCCCACCCCCTGTCCCATTTTTTTCCACAGTTGCTATCTGGTAACTGTATGTAGAATGCTACTAAATCAGACAACTACTGCCAGAGACACGGAGTTAACATTCACTTTGTCAAGATATAAATGCCTACAGGCGTTCAAGGCAATGGAAAATCAGGTCTAATGGCTTTTGGCCACTTCAGTAAACCAGATGATTGTCCGCTATTACTCCAGTTTCTCTACTAAGCTCTAAATGCATAAATAACTTGAGAATTGACAACTTTTAAACTCATACCCCCACCCCATCTTGGCTCTGATGTTGCAATGGAGCTGAGAGTTACCAGTGTGAGGGAACAACAATAAAGTGTCTCTGAATCAGAGGGGCATTAGAATATTTTCAGCATAGAAATCTTCAGGAGCTTCCTCCTCCCTTCCCCATCTTGCCTACAGAGAAGATAGAAGGTTGTTAAGGGGAGATCCTTCTGAGAACACTTCAATAGTCATATCTAAGGATGGCTCTTAATAATTCACTGTGATAGTTATTTCTGCTCTTTACTCGTGGCAAGCAGTCTTTCGTAAAGTTGTGCACTCTCAAATTATTACATTAATAAATAAGGTTATTTCAAACACTGATCTTCAATAAGGCTTAGTTGATAAGTAGAGTGACTAAGATGAATGATCTCAGCTTAACTCCTTAAAGATAAGAAGGATCTACATTTGATTGCATAGCCAAAGCAGGGTGATTTTCTCCCCCCCCCCCCCCAAATGAGAAGGATTAAACAAGTATGAAATCTCTTTGTATCAAAGACTATGTACATTCCAGGTCAACACTGTAGATCACTAAGAGCACTCAACAGATCAAAGGGTCTTTCTTAATCCATATTCCTTTTTGCTTATTTGATTTAAGAAGATTCACTTTCAACTTATTATATTTTCAAGGTTCATCATCATTTGGCTCCTCTTCTGTTTTTTTGCTTTTGTTTCTTTGCTGAGCTAAGGGATCAGTATCAATATAGACTGATTTTTAATTAACAAGATGATGCTATGTATGCTTCGTTAAGGTGTAGTCATGCATGACGGCCTACTCCAAAGCCTACTGAAGCGAAAGGAAAGAATCCCATTGACCCTGTGGGTTAAATCATCCCATTTAACCCCTGTGGGTTAAATCATCACAGCTCTTACTCAGACAAGCAGGGGAATAAGAGGGATTAATGCTCCTCTTTACTCTCCTTCTTGAGCCTATCATATTGACTCTGATTGCAGTGGGGAGAGAGAAATTGCTGGGGACGCAGGTGCCCCAACTCATTCAATGAGCGCTTCATAAAATATATCCATCCAAGTCCCTGGACAGTGTAATTGAGTGGTCCAAGACAAATCATTTTATACCTGATTGTTTTGGGGATTGTTTTTAAAGCAACTGTTTGAAGATGGTCAAAAATCTGTAACTTTAGAAATTATTCCCATCAGAGATGGATCAGTGTGCAGGGGAAGCAATCAAGAGACCCTGATAAATGTAATTACAGCTATAAGAGACTTAATCAAGAATGCGCTATAAGTTCACATCATTTTTTAAAATTTCCTTTTGTGTGATGAACATCACATTACATGACATAATGGGTTCTCAATAGAGGCTGTGACCAGATGAAGCTCTGAACATGTGTGTACTTAAGGACACACCTGAAAGTCAATACTTTAAATAAATAACGCTTTTGCAACACATCTTACTTTGAAGACTGATGTTACTTGACAACGCTAATGCAAGAACAGCAAGGCTTCTCACTGATTGCACTGCAAAAGTAAGTTATACACTAAACACTTATTCATCCACAGCATTTCAACAGATGGATCCTTCAATAAATATTTGGATTATCCTTCTGGAAAAGTCCTGTGGAATTTAATACAAAAAAATATGAACAAATTACTTGATATACCTATTGTGACCATTTGGGAAATGTGTCAATTCCTTTAGGTTTTGTGAAATGTCATATATGACTAATCATCAGTATGGATTAGAATATCCACCTGTAGCAAGAACAGACTATTCCTGGAAAGCTAAAACAGGACAATCACAGGAGCCATCAACACCGAATAGTTCTACCTTTGTAGGACAATGGGGTTGCTACCAGCAGAGCTATTGACTTTTAAGAGCTCTCTGTCCAACAAGCCACAGAGAGTTTGGAACATGGAAAATCTCCAGCAGAAGAACAGGAATAGGAAAGGTCCCAGAGCCTGCTTTTAAAAGCAGGGAGGCAGTCCATTGCCAAAAACAGCAGACTCAACTGGAGGAGTAGGGACAGGAGGGCTTCGTCTTCCCCCCCAAGGATACCAACCAAAGCCAAGAACTCTCAGGAGTGGAGAGGACTCCGAGGAGAGATTGAGTCAGGTAATTATTGTTTTCTATGGACCTGTAACTCTCCTGTGCGCTCTACAAGTAAAGTGTGTGCATTTAAGAAGCTCCTTAGCAATGTCTGGGTTCCTAACTTTACCTGCCCTGTGCCCCCAGAGAGTTAAATTATAAGTCAGAGGACCTACACTGATGAATTCTAGAGGAGTGTGCATAAGCACTTGTGGAGGCTCAGGATGTCTCAGCACTGGTTTGGGGGCTTAGAGCATTTGGATTGTGGAGTTCCATGGCCTAAGGAAGGATTTCAAACAGGAGAGTCTGCACCTGGGAGCATGCCCTAGACGCCAAGAGCTAATGAGTGTCTGGACTCTAACCAGGCCCAACGGGGTTGGACGCACAAAGGATCTAAAGTTTGGTCCAATTAGTAGTGACTGTCCATTACGGGGACTCAGCCAGACCTGTGATACCTATAGAATTTAATAAAGAATGATATTCTTTCTATAGGTTTTTTTCTTAAAATATCCTATAGAATTCTATAGCAAGTATACAATTTTATATTAAAATTACATACAATGGTCCCTACAGAAAGGTTATTTTTTATTCAATTCTGTAGGACTTTTCCATAATTAGGAGTCTTATTAACTGAAGATATAATATGTCCCCAAACCCAACTCTTTTCTTTTCAAGTGATATAATTTATACAAGAAGCAAGTTAGATCAAGTTCTTTTGAATGTAATTTTAGTCAGCTCTTAAGTATATTACTAAGATAAAAAACCATCAGAAGAAAGATTAGAAATTCAACATAGATTCAGTCTGTGTTCAAAGAAACATTCTGCATACAAGAAACATAGCACAGGCAGGTAGCATAGTACCTTAGAGTAGGGGCTCTCAACCTTTTTCTTTCTGAGACCCCCCCCACCCACATGCTATAAAAACTCTATGGCCCACCTGTGCTGCAACAACTGGTTTTCTGCATATAAAACCCAGGGCTAGCATTAGGGGGTAGCAAACAGGGCAATTGCCCAGGGCCCTACGCCACAGGGGCCACCTTGAAGTTAAGTTGCTCAGGCTTTGGGTACGTCTTCACTACCCACTGGATTGGCGGGTAGTAATCAATCCCCGAACGCGCTCCCCATCGACCCTGGAACTCCACCAGGGCGAGAGGTGGAAGTGGAGTCAACAGGGGAGACACGGCTGTCGATCCCGTGCCGTGAGGACGCGAGGTAAGTCGATCTAAGATACGTTGACTTCAGCTACGCTATTCTCATAGCTGAAGTTGCGTATCTTAGATCGACCCGCCCTCCTAGTGTAGACCAGCCCTTTGGCTTCAGCCCCGAGTGGCAGGACTCAGAGACCCGGCCTTCAGCCCCATGTGGTGGGGCTTTGACTTTCTGCCCTGGGCTCCAACAAGTCTAACGCTGGTTCTGTTTGGTGTGCCCCTTGAAACTTGCTCGATGCCCCTTAGGGGGCCCTGGACCCCTGGTTGAGAACCGCTGCCTTAGACTAGAGTATATAGATTTTAAGTTCTTGGATGGGAGTACTGCATGTAGAAAATTACATGTAGAAATTATGTTTAATTTACAGTTTTGTAAAGAAATAAAATATAAATACCAGGAAATAAACATAGTTGCTCCTTCAGAAATATTCAGTGATTAACATCTAGAAAATTTTCCCAAGGGACTGCCAGGAAAACCAATTTCTCTCAGAGAAATCACTCTCAAAAGGTCCCAAACTCAACTAAGTGAGAAAAAAAGACTATGTATATTTGCATCGGTTGATAGTTTGAAAAGCATTGCACATTAAGTAATGTGTTTAAGCATATTGGGCCAAATTCTGCTTTCTTGTGCCAGAATTATACCAATGTAATTCTGCACTATTTTTAGACTAACTCCACTGTAGCCACTAGAAATACTCCAGAATTAAACTGGTATAATTCTAAAGAGCAGGAGTAGGCTCTTGACTTTTAAACTTTTAATCTGCAGCAACATTATATACTTCATATACTTACACTGCTATTTTCAAATTTAATACTAAAAAAGTCCTACGTGTTACTATGCCTGATCCTGTATGTGCACAATTAGCAGGAAAGGTATCAAGACCCTTTCTAGCCTATGTAAAGGTCATACATAATTCCCATTCCTGTGAGAACTGAGAATGCTGCCCACCACATACAAAACACCTCAAAGGGGTGGGGACAAGGCAGGGTCCTGGCACTCCCCTAAATTTGCACTGGTTAGCAGAGTATGCTATACTCTGTAAGAGATATAATAGCAGATTATATGCATCTACTGCACAACTGGGAACACCAAAAATCATTCTACTTCCCTGAGGCATAATGCTGGTCCATAATAACCCTTATTCTGAGCAGATCCTAAATGTACAATCTAGCTTCGAGTCACTTTGCACCTGAATCTACACTCATTAAAACTCATCAGCAAAGCTCACATTGACAGAAATGATGAAGGATCAGGACCTTAATGAGATGCAAAAATAGTTCAGATAAAAAAAAAAGTTGGGGATTTTCCTAAATTAGATAACATTTTAGGGTTCAGTTGTATGTGGACTTTCTATGATTGCTGTTATATTTTTATAATGGATTTGGAAATGTATAGTAGGGATGTATTTTCAAAGGCAGTTCTGGGAGATATAACCATATGACCATGCAAAGTCAAACAGGTCCAGATATGAAAAGGATATCTCCCAGATACACAACCAAAGCCTTCATCTACTTTTATGCCCAAACTGAACTTTTATAAGGTAAAAAAAATTCAAATTAAATTTCTTTTTTCACTAAGGGTTTTCAGTAGGGACCAGACCAGAAATGCTGAAATATTGCAAGAAAGGCTGTTCTTATGAGATTGCCACCCTGATTTTGCAGAGGTCCAGAAAGTTGTAGTGAGTTCTCAGCAAAGCATCTGAACTTCTGGATGCTTATCCAAGCTGAACCCAAACTCCAGATATTTTGAGGTTTGTTAAGATCAGAGATATATTTCACTCTTAAGGGTCTAGGAAATGTTCCCTATGCTTTTAGTGGGCTGAACAGAACACTCAGCTGTAAATGTGGAGTGGTCAAGATCTGAATCCAATTTCTGCAGCTTGAGAGCCGCTGTGACACTTGAGTCTGTTATAATCCTGTTCTTGTTGCTTAATGTGATTTGCTAGGGTGCCTTTTATTGTCTTTATCCTCAGGTCAGTTTACTCTCTTAAAATAGATATAACTCTTTATAAATAAGGCAGTATGAAGTGTTTCTTCTGTGCCCACTGTGTCAACAATAAGTGTATTAATAGCTTTCTTGTTGGCTAGTTTTACATCTTCATCACACAGCAGAGGGAAAAATAATTACTCAAATAAAACCAAAAACCAGTAGCTGTTCATCCTTTAACCACATTGGAACTTGAGTCTTCCTGATTTAAATAAATAACAAAATTCATAGCAGGATTAAGAAATGTAGAAGTTTACTAGTAATCTTGGCATACACTTTGCAAGTAGAAAAGCTGTTAAATTATTGCCTTTTAAAATGTCTTTTGAAATGCTTGAACTGTCTATCAATCCTCACTATGACTATCTGCCTTCAATTGCACCTCAGAAGGGAATACACTACGTGGATTAGTTTTGCACATACTAGACAAGAAGTGTGTAGGTTTCAAATACATACATGCATTTTTATGCTGGCTAATTCAAAGTATCATCAGAGTGAATGAAGGGGAGAAAAAAAGGTAAATTAATTCCTTTCTATCAGAAAGCCAACTTTTAGTCAGCTTTTCCCTGGGTGTTTGTATCTGCAAACCCGCTGAGGATTCCCGCAGAAGAAAGTCTATTAATTTTCCATGTACTTGTTGACGAAAAAGCTATCAGGATTATGGGCTGAATATTTCTAGTGTAGGGAAAGTAAGGGATGCAATTAATCTCTGTGAACTAAAATATACCTCTTTTCATTAATCTTTTATTGTAAATGAGCAAAGTAATTGAACCAGTACCACACTGTCAGAATGAATGCAATGCCAGTGGGATATGCATGAGAGAGCACATACTGATTGGGTATTAAATATCTAACGGCAATAATTTATGGTTCATTACCTCTTTTTGGAGTTTCTCAGTTGCATAGTGCTTGAATTTTAAGTAGTCCGACTTTCAGGAGAAACGGCTTTCAAATGCTGAAGACAGCAAATGTGCGAAACCCTCAGACAATCTACTTAATTTGGATAGTTTCATACTTAGTTGAGCCAGGCTCTTTAGTCTGCCAGAAACACGTTAGATATTTGCAACTTGGATTAATACAATTAAAGATCTAGTGATGAATATTTCAGGGATCATCATCAGCTCTAAGTTTCATTTCACCTATGAACAGAAAGATGTGTGTGAGCATGAGCTGTGTGCAGAAGAGGGTCAACTGTCTGGGTTATTTATATGTGCAAAGGTCCAAATTTAAAAAATGGACACCTCAATAGGATGTCCAGATCCTCTGTGTAGGTACTGATCTTGGCACTTAAATGCCTGTTTCATTGCTTCCTTCATTCCAACATACAGTAGGACATTGTGTAGAATAATTTAGCTATGAAGTGGAAATAAAGGATAATTGTTCCCATTGTTCAGAAACATTGTCAATGGGACTATTCACAATTTTAAAGTGAAGCATGTGCTTAAATACTTTGCTCACGTGGGGCTGGTAGGCAACCTGACCTACTCAGGGTATGGTGCAATGCCCCTGAAGTAGGAAATCCAACCAGAATAGTGTTGCAATGGTGCAAGGCACTTAGAACTTTGCCCTCTGTAGGAGGCCTACAGCCAGCTACAGAAGCTCCAAAAGTAAGAGTCACTGACTGGAGGGTATTGTGAGGGGCAAGATGCCTATTCGTCTTGCTGAATCAGCACTTCCTCATCCTATCCTCCATCAGTGGGTCACATTCCAGCTGTGCTTCTCTGGTGAAACCTCTGGGGAAGAGTGATCACAGAAACTGAGCAAATTCAAAGTGGGAGGAAAATGCCATCAAATGAGAGAGAGTATTTTACACCTTCTTTATACAAGTGTAAATGACTGCATATGGTGCAAGGCAGCAGAGAATCAGTCCCAATAGTTCCACTCTTGAATTGCTTCCGAGTTTTACCGTTTGCTGTTTAGATAATTATCTGCATGGATTGTTCCTGTAACACCTACAAAGCTCTTTGAACCCTTGAACTCATCTTTCCCTTGTAAATTCAGCTCATCTATTAAAATTATTAAACTGTCCTCCTAATCAGATATTGCTCATTTGGCCAGAGACAACTCTGTATTTACTATTTATTGATTTTTGTTAACCGGGCTCTGACTGTGGAGAAGAAACATTTCATTTTCAAAGTCGTCCCAGAGGACACTGGCAGGTTACAATCATTTGTACTGTAAAATTACTCCATGTTAATTGATTCTATATTTACATATTATGAATGCATATTTTAATCTGTTTTACATGAATAAGCCTGCTACAATGAAGATTTCATTTCCTTTTTTAAAACATTATAAGTACCTTGCCTTATTTGAAGAGGCAAATCTCTTTCAAATTGTTTTGACCTTTGCAGGAAAAAAAAAATATTTTACCCAATATCCTTTTTTAAGCAGAAGTTTTTGTCTTCTCTAAACTTTAAGAGCCTGTCATAGGTTGGCTGGTCCTTTAAGGCAAGGGAGGCTGAACTTTGGCTGTGACCTACCAGCTAGCCCCCATCTGATGGTGACATGGTAATTTAATGATAACTAGGCACCCCAGCTCCAGGAAATGAGGAAGGACTCCTTAAATAGAGCTGGGAATTCAGTCTAGAGGGAGAGACTGCAGACAAGGCAGGACTCTGTTACAGGGAGCAGCACCCACAGGGTGAAGCATGGGGGTGGGAGGAGGCCCTAAGCTAGGGCCAGCAAGTTGTGGGGAGAACCCTAAGGGAAGCTGTCAGAGTCCCTGTGGAAGGGGGACAATGAGGGGAAACCTGCAAAGACAAGAAGTAACAAAGGAAGAACTTGGCAGGAGCAGGTCAGACTCCTACGGAAGAGGCCCTGAGGTAAGGCCACATCAGTGGAGACTGAGAAGGATAGAAGAATTCTTAGTTCAGCAGAGAAGGGAAAAGCCAGAGGCCTGAGAACCAAAGGGAGGCTGTGTTAAAACGCAGGGTATGAGGAAGCAGCACAAGGCGACTTAGAGGTAGGAAGTGGCCCAAGGAAACAGCAGTATATCTAAGAAGCAGACGTAGCTACCTAATACAGAGTCCCTGGGCCAGAATCCATGGTAAAGGGTGGGCTTTACCATTCCTCAGAAGAAGGGGCATGTAAGCCCAATGCAAGAACTATTGAAACTGGAGTGAGTCTGAAGACTGACCCTAAAGGATGATAATAGCCCAAGATAGGAATGAAAGGCTCTTATTATTTGGATGTTTCTATTGAATTTTCAATTGATCTTCTTGTTACCCCAGAAGGGGACTGAACTTTATGTGACTTGTCCAGAGGGCTAAACCCTGGAAGACACAGTGAGAAGTACATGGTTAGCAGGAGGTACCGGAGAGAAGGACCCCCTGCAGCATCACACCCCCTGCAGCATCACACAATGGGGCAATGACTAGGTGAATATGATACTTTATAGAACCTCTTTTTTATACCAAGAGTTAGGGAATGAACCCACTCTCAAACTCAGACCCTTTCACCACATTCTTACTAGACTGCTAAGTGACCCTATGGAAAAGTTCTGTGAATCACACCTTTCATCTGAGGCATTCAAAGCTCTTTAATGCAGTGGTTCCCAAACTTGTTCCACTGCCTGTGCAGGGAAAGCCCCTGGCGGTCTGGGCTGGTTTGTTTACCTGCCGTGTCTGCAGGTTCGGCTGATTGTGGCTCCCAGTGGCCGTGGTTCGCTGCTCCAGGCCAATGGGAGCTGTTGGAAGCGGCGGCCAGTACGTCCCTCGGCCCGCGCTGCTTCCAGCAGCTCCCATTGACCTGGAGCAGCGAACCACGGCCACTGGGAGCCGCGATCGTGAACCTGCGGACACGGCAGGCAAACCAACTGGCCCGGACCGCCAGGGGCTTTCCCTGCACAAGCGGCGGAACAAGTTTGGGAACCACTGCTTTAATGAAATGGTTGCACACTCTTATCCATATTTTACAAATGGGAAAACTAACCAGGTTAAGTTCCTTATCCAGAGTCCAACTACTCTAACAAGTCTGTTTGACTATTACAAGTATCTGAATGTTAGGGTGCTTATCCATCAGTATTCTGTATCCTTACAGCATCTTTGTATCAATGTGCTTTGAATTCTATCCTGCAGAAATCTCTTCCTGCTAATATCAGACAGACCCATTCATTTTCTAATTATAAATCTATATTAATGTCTTATCTTTTCTATAGTACATTAAAGCTGCGAGCACTTCCATTTTGTACTGCAAAGCATATTGAGGCCTGTATTTATGTGGTGAACTGCATATGCATTAAAGTTAATAGCAGGTTTTATTCCAATGAACGGCTATTTTATATACATATGGTCAATACATTTTAAGAAAATAAAATGTTGCACACATTAATACCTATATTTAACACTTTATTATAGACAAAAAATCATAGTCTCAAATAAAACACAATGAAATAGCTTTAAAACACTAGCTGTAGTCTATATTTTGCCCCTAAAAGTCTGTCTTGCAATAGAGTAACCTCAGAAAGAGATATGGTAGAAGAGTGGATACAGAATATAATTCTGAATGATATTGAAAGGTCAGTGCAGAAATGTGCAGCTCATAGTTTTGTGAAGATAACATGTGTGAACGAGTTATTTCCTCCTTTTAACATACAATGACCTTGCCCATTGATTTAATGAAGAAATTATACATGCTGTACTCAGATTTAACAAACTCCTCAGAATTAAAGATATACCAAAGGGGTGGGGGTGGGAGGGGAAAGACAGACACAGACCTCACAATAGCAGCCTAGCCATCTGGCAAAGGAAAGCCCAGAGATATCAACACAAGGACCTGTGGAGCCTCACTTGTGGCTTGCGCTGTAGAGGGCTGGGGGAGGGGAAGCTGTGAGATGGCTAAGCATACCTCAGGTGTGCTGAAGTTGTTAATGTTATCTATGGTGAACACTAGATACTGTAAGAATATCAAACAATCCATGCACTCTTTTTATTAGTAGCAAAATATTAACAATATGTTTTCATAATACACAGAAAAATAATTAAAGCAGGAAAAGGCCACTGTTTTCTTAATTAGTCAGACTTGCTTAATTTGTGCTTGGTGTAGCCATATGGCTGGGTATTCAAAAAGTTTCACTAGGCTTAGAGACACTTAGAGAAAACAATATTAATTTGTTACTAAAAAGGACTTCAATTTCTGCAGAATTTGGAACCCTATTCAAATTAACCCTTCTGAGTGTAAACATTGATATTACAAATGGATATTGAGAGAAGGGATTGTTCAGTAGTCTTATTCAGTGCTAAGTTAATAGAAGGGAAGTGGGTGTTAGGGCTAGTGGGTTCTCTTTCTGAGTCTGCCACAGACACTGAAAAAAGGCATGTTCTTAATGCAGGTTAGCTAACTTGCATTACAGTGGCAGTGAAGACACTGTTTCAGAGTGGTAGCCATGTTATTCTGTATCAGCAAAAAACAACGAGGAGTCCTTGTGGCACCTTAGAGACTAACAAATTTATTTGGGCATAAGCTTTCGTGGGCTAGAACCCACTTCCTCTTTTAACTTGGGTAGCATTCGAATGAAATCCCATAGGGGAACCTTGGGTTGAACTCAAGCAGATAACCCAGTTAAAAGCTCTATCCTCACTGCTATTATAACCTGGATTAGCGAACCCAAGTTAAGACTGCTTCCCCTCCCGCCCCCAAAGTCTGGCCTAAGTGACCTTGACCAAGTTACTTCATCCTTATTGCTTCTTTACCTGCGTACAAAGTGAAACATAATGGACTAGTAATTGGAAAACTAACAGGGTCTTATCTGAAAGTGCAAAGTAGCCATAACAAAGAGCAATGACCTGCACTGACTTCCAAGTGCAGATTAGGGAGTTCGTTTTAAGATATAAAAGCCTAAGGGTCTATCTACACTGCAACTGGAACCAAGCTTCCCAGCCTAGGTAAACACTCATGCTCGCAAGGCTCAAGCTAGCATGCTAAAAATAGCAGTGTGGATGTTGCTGCACCGGTAGAGGCTCAGACTGGCCGCTCAAGTAGGACTCAGGGGATCAGGCTGTTCTGAGCTAGAGTGTTTAGCCTGAGCCCCCGCCAGCGCTGCAACATCCACACTATTTTTGGTGTGCTAACTTGAGCCCTGCTAGTGTGAATCTGGCTCTTTCCCAGATGCAGTGGAGACATACCCTCAATGGCTTGAGTTCTAGTTGCCTAGTCCCTCTCCCCACCTTCCCAACCCTAACCTCCGGGGTTACAACATGGCAGTTAAGATAAGTGGACGTGCTCAAGATAGCCCGCACACGTATTAAAGGGAGAACTGAAGAACATGCTTTGGAATTCCCTTTCTTGCTGGGCTTGTTTTGGATGAAGGCCTCTTGATGGAGACTATATTAAAAAGTTTGTTTGTTGGTTTGCTCTTAAGGTGTTTAAATTTTGCAAACATTCAGAGAAGGGATTAGCAGAAGTTGGGGGAGTGGTTATTGGGGGGAGTTTGTTTTTAGGGCTTCAGAGGTTCCTTGATGGGAATCCACTATAGGGCTTTGCGTTTTTTTTTTTTTTTTTTAAATAAGGGACTAGGGAACTGGTTAATAGACATAGTTATTAGTCTAAATAAATGTAGTCTGAACTCCCAGTAAAATAATAAAGAGTTTGATGATGCTTTCTAGTTTTGGAGAATTTTGAGAATTAGGATGAAAGCAAAATGAGCGAATTTGTATAGTCATCCTAATGATCCTTCCCCCTGCTGAATTCAGAAGGAGAAACTGCTCATTATTAAGAGCCTAAAACCACTGAGTGCTATAGCCAATAAAGGGGATAATGCAATTGGAAAGAGGAGCAAAAATCTAGAGGAGTATCAGCAGACTATCAGCCTCAAGCAAACCTTTCCCACTACAGTGTAAAACACAAGTGGCTCTCTTTATTCTACTCAATGGTTTTAATAGACTCAGGTGAGTTAACAGCTTGTGTTATATCTTCTAAACTACCACAGTGTGGCAGTGTTTTAGAGCATATTTTAGGACTGCACTGCTAACTTACATTTCCTTACTTGATACTTCCTTTAGCTTTACTGATGAAGTCCATTTAAAAAGAAAACCAGTGATGTTCTGTGTTTTTTCTTCTTCCTTTAAAGGATTCATAGTGTGACTAAAAGCTTCCTTCCTTTGGTAACTGCCACTTATCTATCATTCACTTCAGTCATCATAACACCCACACAAAAATAAGAGACTTGGGCATCATCACACCAAACTTCCTTTCCTGAACCACAGCCTAAGTATTTTCATGATCATTCTGCTTCATCTCTATTGATATTCACTTGGCAGACGTTTGCTTTCAAAATATTGAGGACACATGTAAGAAAGCCTTTTTGCCTACTGGTTAACACTGGAAGGTTACAAAATATCCCATGGGCTGAGCACCATAGAAACATATTGCACAATTAGACAGTCAGCATGGATTCAGCACAGATTGCCTACCTCACTATGTGGTTTCAACTCTCTTGTAACCAACTCTTTACCTCATTACACAACAACCTTGAGAATATTACCTGCTCTGTGCAGTTGACCTGGTGTCAGTCCATGTCTGTGATTATGATTACATCTGCATCCTTCTAACCAAAGCATTTTACACACTATGGCTTCAATTTTGATTGAAATAAAACTCCAGCTGACATCAAGGAATGAAACACAGCAGTTGTGTAAAACTACACAATAGTTCAGGTTAGAAGAAGTATACCATAGCCAGTAAAAACTGCAGGGCACTTGAGATATGCAAAATGTAATTACTCAGATTAGGAATTGGCCAGGATACCAAGTCTAGCCCTCCAATCCATTATAAAAGTATTATGGGATCTTGAAAGGCCACCATGGTTCAGGACCTCAGTTTTACATCTCATTCAAGAGATAGCTTAATATCCATTAACACTATCCTGGGGCACTGGTACAGTGCCATCTGCTGTGTCACCAACTCCACTTCCTGCTGCTCTTGTGGTTTTCAAACCAAGGACTGACCAAGCCTGACCCTACTTATCTTATAAAATCTGATAAGATAACCGCTCAACGCAGTATGGCATAACATTTAAGCATAGGTTTCATTTGTCCTTCATTAATAAGCAACCTTAGAGTCAAACATCCATTAACATACTGTATAATAAAAACCCAACAACAATTTCAAATGAATTCCCATATGAGCAACACATTTCAAATGCTTAAATATTTCACAATCCACTTAGATACTGTCTCAGCAGCACGCTTACTTTTTGAAATCTTAACACCACTTTCAATCTTTTCAAATGAAACATTTTCTTTCAAGTTTCATTATTAAGTTATGTCTGTTCCAGGCCAATTCCCTTTCTGGACTATATCCATTCTCTGGTGCATCTTTTGTCCTTTTAGCAAACAAAATCCTTGCTCTGGCTCTTTATGTATTTTACCCTCTGCAAAAAGTCTTTGTTCTAAACCAAATTAACAGAATCATATGCCAGAGGCAGTCTTTCCTCTGTTGCATAAACTTTTTCTTAAATGCATACTAAGTAATTCAGAGCAACAATTACATATCTGCTTTTAAACCATTCTTTAACTCTAATATTTATATAGGCTTTGTTATCTCTAGTTTGATTTGGGAACAGAGTCTCTCTTTAGTTATCACTACTTGTGTGTATGGCAGTATTATGAAAATAATCCCCATACAATCTTTAATGTAATTTCCTTTTCTATCTTACTGTTCTGTTCTTTATGCTTAGCAATACTTAGCTTGCTATGTGCAAGTAAATCGGTTTTGTGGCCCATTTCGGTGACATGATATTATCTCCAAAGAATAAACTTTCAAACTATTATCATCATCATGAGCCAAGACAATTTTACCTATAGTCACTTAACCTCTTTTAAGTTTCAAGTTTGATTACTCTTATTTGATTTCAACCACGTGGTTTCCTCTATTCCACAGAACAGAGACATTTTATTGCAACAAGGTGTGTTTTTTACACTGAGATACCTAAGTTGATGTAAAATCATAATGGCACTGTAGTTTTTCAAGGCACTGTAGTTTTTAACTCAATGTAGATAGGTGAGGTCAACCTCGATGGGGGAGGGTGTGTGTGTAAAAAGTTGACCTTGACGAGTTCCATCATGCTAAAAACTAACTATGCCTCATCTTTGTTCGGATCTCACCTCTTTTGAAGTGAAGACAACCTGAGTCTAATCACACATCAGATATTCCTTAACTAGTCCACATGAAAGTTCCAGGTTCCAAAAATTTATTTAGTACAATTAAATTGTAAGCTCTCTGGGTCAGGGACCCTATGTTCACTTCATTCTCATCTGTAACATGCCTAGCACGCTATTGGTGAGATAATTGTAATTAATCAAAAGCAAGTGGCTGCCAGCAATAGGTATGTTGGGGTGGGGACATACTTTGAGTCACATTCACTACTGCATTGTCGCAGTTTTTTTGCTAGTGTAACTAACTGAGTTCAGTGGAGTTACATTGCTGTAGAACTAGAATAATGCAGCATCCCTACCTGTTGTTCTTACTTTTTGTTCTTGATTTATGCATTCTTCCATGAGGAATCCTGCTAAGAAATGGCAAAATCCTTGTTGTAGGGAACATACTTGTAACTGCCCTGTGAATTCTCCCTGGATTTGCTACCTCTACCGGGGTATGGATTAACTGTAAACAAGTATTATAAAGTGTTCTCCAATGCTTGTATATTCCCAACATTCAAATGCACAAATATGTTAACTGGAAAACCAAATTTGTTATATATATACACACATTCACATATTTGTGCATTTGAATGTATAATATAAATACACACACACTCTATTATATAATAGTGTGTGCATATGTATGTGTGTGGACATATAAAAAAATTGGTTTTCTAGTTAACATACTTGTGCATTTGAATGTTGGAAATTATATACAAAGTACTTTATCTCTAAATATTACGGTAAGTGTACTGGTTCCACCCACCGACTCATCAGCCTGCATGGGGAAAAATGCTATTTGATGGTCAGTACTTATTCCACCAGAATAATTATGGATCTACTTTGATTATGTGCAAAGGAACAAAAAACTCATTGTAGAAATCCATTCTGAATAGACGACTTTCAAGCTGCCTGTTTCATAAACAGCTGCAGCAAAATAAAGATGTAGTCACTGTGATATTTTGTGTGGGTAAGCATGTTGAACAAAAATTGGGTAGTGGTGCTTTTATCCTGCACATATATATATTCCTGAGGTATATAAACATACTGGTTTGCTGCTGTTACTAAATCTGTTTCCTTTGAGCACTACTACCTTAAAACACCTTCTGGAGAGCACCATTGTTGATCATCAAATAGAGCAGCACATTCCAACATCAGCAGTGTAGGAGGAAAGATTAATCCTCTGAGAATATTGTATTCAAGAGAAGTGATAAAAATCATCACAAAGTAGGCAAGTTGCATTTAAAATGAAATAACATAACACACCATAGAGACTTCACCTACTAATGCCTGTATTCTAGTCTCAAAATTTGTCTCTTCCTGTATCATAGTATAGTGTTTCATTAGAATAACCCTTTTGGTACTCAATCAGAAAGCAGCCAGAGAGGCTCACTTGACAGAAGAACTGGTGGTGTTTTACTGTGTGAGGGTAGGGCAGGATTCCAGGCAGCCACTCAGAAGATAAGCAAGCCCTGCACAGAGCTCATAGGTACTGGCAATCCAGGGGAGAGGCAGGGAATCCATAGTCTTGTCATTGTGTGCGCATGCACACAGGAGCTGCATTGGGGTCACAGAGCCTATAACTCCAGCACCTGGAACAAAGTAAATCCATGAATGATTCCATAACTACTCCATTGCCTGGAGAGGGGAGGAAAAAGAGCAACTGCTCCTTTGACACTCACTGCACATCTGCACAATGACCACCCAACCAACTCTATCTTGTGTCAGATTATATACAGGTCTCTCTCAAATATCTGTACTTCTAAACAGCAGGTTATTTGCTCTTCCACAGTAAGTCAGGTGTGCACTTTGCTACACCACTTTTATAGATGGCAACTATTCTATGAGCCAGGTAGCTTGCAGTGCCTCACTTCTACTGTGGGGCTCTCAAGGAGTCTGCTAGGACTCCCTGAGTCCCTGCCCCAGCCTCCACCCAAGCACAAATTAAATGAACTTAGGATCTGCTCTAACTTGGACCATCTGTCTTTGGCCCCTAAGGGATCATAGGTCAGCCAGAGATAGCATCTAGCTACTCCTCTCCCTACAGAAGAAGAGTTCCTTTCTTCTACTGACATACTTTCTGAGCTAGGACTGATGGAGGGAGAGATGTTGGAACTGGCTGTGATAACTGAGCTATGGGTGTATAACTTTTGAATTCTGATTGATATTGTGTAATTGTATTATGAAAAACTATTGTATAATGAGTGCCTATATGTATTTAGATACAACAGTGAGGACAGGGCCTGTAGCATGTACACCCAAGACAGATACAAGGGGAAATATGTAAAGTTAATTATGGTACTTAAGCCTCACAAAACGTTATGCAAAAAAGCAGCTGCAACTTTAGAGAAAAGAAGCAGTTTAGCTGATTTCTCTGAAGGAAGAGCAATGGAGTTAACAGGAGGAGAGGACAAAGGTAGCCAGGTGACCGGGAGGAGTTTAAATAAGGTAACCCACAGGAACAGGAACAGACAGGAAGCAAAAGCATGAGCAAGGTCACAGAAGCTGGGTTAGGTTCACCCAGCAAGTAGAAGCCTCATGGTGCAGTGGGGCCCTGCCTACTTCCTTGAACCCAAATGTCCCCAAGAACACTGGACAACCCAAAGGTCCCTTCTGGCCTTGGAATCTAGGAAATGAATGCCCTGGAGTTATGAGGAAACTGAGGCCAAGACATGTGTTTAATATTTGTTTTGTATGATCTGTACTCCCCTGTGCTTTGCATGATTAAATATAAAAGTGTTAGTCTGTCCAAAGTGTGTTTGTGTTGATCACTTCACAACTGCTGCTTACCCAAGAGGGTTACTCTGAAACCAACAATGTTATACTTTTAGGATGGAGTTCTGGGAGAGGGGTTTTATTTAAGTAATGGGATATCTCAGGGTCAGCATTATTCTTAGGGCCTAGGACAGGTGGGCTGAGGAGCCCCATTTGGAAGAAGGGGAAACAGCGTCAGTGCCCAGGAAACATGCCAGAGAGGCCAAGGGAGTAGGGTTACCAACCATCCAGGATTGTTCTGGAGTCTCCAGGAATTAAAAATTAATCTTTAATGAAAGATTATGTCATGTGATAAAACCCCCAGGAATACATCCAACCAAAATTGGCAACCCTACAAGGGAGGACCCAGGGCTGCAGCCTGCTGAGACTCTAGAAGCTTAGTACACCCCAGGAGATCCAGAGCACAGAGGCTCAGATTTGTCTTACAGCAGTCCTAGCGGATAGGCAGCAGGGAGAGCTTTTAGGATCTGTGACACTGGCTTAGGGTGACCAGACAGCAAATGTGAAAAATTGGGACAGGGGGTGGGGAGTAATAGGAGCCTATATAAGAAAAAGATCCAAAAATCGGGACTGTCCCTATAAAAATCAGGACATCTGGGCACACCAGCTCTACACCTACTAGAGACCATTCCAACCAGTAGTGTACTCTGACATATACCACAGCTCCAGGAACAATATCTTGGAATTGTATCATCATCCTGGAGTCTGCTTGTCTCCACTTACTGGACGATCGATGCTGCGCCGATCAATCCACCGGGGGTCGATTTAGTGGGTCTAGTGAAGACCCACTAAATCGACCACAGATCACTCTCCCATTGACTCTGGTCCTCCACCAGAACGAGAGGAGTAAAGGGAGTCAACGGGAGAGCAGCTCCCATTGACATAGTAGTGTGGACTCTGCGGTAAGTAGATCTAAGCTACGTCGACTTGAGTTACACTACTAATGTAACTCAAATTGCGTAGCTTAGATCAACTTTAGACCTGCCCTCAGAGAGGTACTATACATGATGCACAGGCATTATGGGGGTCTCTAAGTGAATGGCATTTTAATATTCATGTAGCTCTAGAATGAGTTTAACTTTTACTTACAGTATTACTTAAGATTAGTGCAGTGCTTTGAAAACAGAAAAGGACTATATAAGGGCCTAGAGTGATAAGACATAATGTATATAATACATATTTTTTAAACTCCTTAATAAAGAGATTGTTATAGCTACTACCTTCAGCTATGGAGCATATTTTAAGATAAAAACCTATCAGTGATAAACACCAAACTACTAGCATTTTAAAGTATAGGAAAGCTAATTTTGGAATGATGTTCTACAAAAAACCTACATAAGCACTTTTTCATACTAGTTGTTGATGCTATAAAACTTGTAATTTCCCAGATGCACCTAAAAAAAAAAAAAGGCTAACTTGATGAAGCTTTTTACAGAAGATACGGCACTGTGATATAGTGAATTCAGGGAATCATTATTTATCATCCATAAATTTGCTTGCAATGAGAAAAAACACAAGAACTACTCCATGTTTTCCCATAAACAGTTCAGTCCCAGGGAAAGGACATTAAACATTGCAGTGAAGCATTTATCTTTCTGGAAGTAAACACTGGCAGAGTCAAAAAACCAGACATTAACCCAATACCTGTTCATGATGCCTATCTTTTTTGCTTCATTTAGTTTGGCCTTGCTTATGATATAACACTGGCATTAAATAATTTCTTTGCATACCTTAATATGTCACATATTAAGACGAGTATATATCTTTTCTTTAAAAAGAGGGTAGGGGATACAACAGCTTCTAAGTACATTTTGATGGTTTTTGTTTGAAAGTGGGAGGGGAATATACAGAAGCACCACAGGGACGACATGAGGGACAGGGGGAAAAAAATAAATGTCACCATATTAAGGTAGTAAGGCAAAAGTCAGTATATCAAATGGGCATTGCCATTTCAAGACAGTCACAAGGGAAATTATTCTTAGTCCCATATCCCGAGCTGCAGCAAGGTATTCAAGAGATCCCAAACACTTCTGAACTAGGCCCCTTAGGCTGGTTTGGAAAAGCGTGTAAACTCCCAACCATTTCCTGAATGGGCAACCCACAAGAAATATAAAAGTTGCCAATATTTACTAAGACTGAAGAGAGAAAACAGCACTTCTATGAGGTTTTTTTTCCCCTTCATCATGGGCCTAATGCCCATCAAACTCAATGGGAAAACTTCCATTGAAGTCAATAGGAACGGGATTGTGACGCATGGAGATTTCTCCATTAACTTTTTTTCTTCTTTTCATCACCAGATCAGAAACTTAAACAAACAAACAAACAAGACTGGCTCACTTGACAATTTCTCACTTTTTCCTTTCTTATGTTTTTGTTTTCTCCCTGAATTGCCTTCATTTTGTGATCAAATTTGTTTTGGCAGGTGGATCCATTTGCAACTCTTGCAAATTGACTAGCTTGTATTGCACTGTTCTCTTTTTCCAGGTATGAGATGAAAGGTTTGTCTATTTTTAAACGGCCCATTTATGACTGCTTAAAATGGTGACTGTGTTCTAACATTCAAAAGGGATGAAAGATTAAGAACACAGATCATCTTTCAACTGTAAAGCAGCATAAAAAAGACCTGAACAACATATCTCAAATCAGGAGAAATCTAGGCTCTTGTCAGTTTCTCTTCACATCCATTTGTTCTTTGTTTTCCATCTGTTTTTGTTGAGAAATGCAAAAACATGAGAGTAATGCAAAGACTCTGCTCAACATATGTCCCATGCTATTGGCAAGAACACAAAATGGTCTTAAGGTCCACTTGGACTGTCAACCACATTTTTTTGTGTGCGCAAGAGCTAAGGACTTGTCTACAAGACAAGTTAGTGTGCAGCAAGTCAAGGTGCGAATCTAGAGCACATTAGATTGCTGTGCACTAAGTTACCGTGTAGACAAGCCCTGTGAGTCATGAATTAATATTTAATATTAATTCATTTTCAAACAGTAGAGAGTGTCCGCTGGAGATAATAAAGCCTATATGAAGGGTGGGAGATGTTTTAGCTGTATTTAAAGGTTTACTTCCTTCCCTTAAGGAATCAGGAAAGACAGTGAATTGCTGCGAACAATAGTTTTCCGGTTTGGTATGTACAGTAGGACTCCAGAGTACAAGACAAACCCATAGTCTTGTAGTAGCATCCTGTGTCAAAGCCAAGTAGGGCTCCAAATAGACTTCCAAAACCGCATAGCTCAAGGAAGACATCCTGGTTTGGCAGAAGGTTGGGGTGGGAGGATTTTGGCTGCTGTAGAGGGTGTCAGGGCATTTCTTGGGAAGTAAGAAGTCTGGTCAGAAGTGAAATATTCAAAAGTCACAAGGGCTCAACACAAATGAAAACTATTTCCAAAACCAATGCTGTCTCAAACAGCAGACCTGCCCAGTACTGGAAAAGGAGTCTCATAGATAAGGTCAGCAAAATCTATTATATTAGGGTATTAAGGGGATATTTCATAACTCCATCCTAATATACCAAAATATTCTAGGCAATGCAGATTGCCCTCCAAACTTGTAGCAACTCTTTCCAGCCATTAGGAAATGATGCCAATTTACCAGTACCCCAATTTACCACCACACATGCAATGAAAGATGCTCAGTAAATTTTTCAAAAGCACCTAAATCCCCTTTTCAACAGTGATTTATGCATTTAGATGATTTAGTTGGGAATTGGTCCTGCTTTGAGCAGGGGGTTGGACTAGATGACCTCCTGAGGTCCCTTCCAACCCTGATATTCTATGATTCTATGAAAACTAATTCCATTGGGAAAAAAATCAATGGGACTTAGAAGTCTAAGTTTTGAAAAAGGGATTTAGGCCCAGATCCTCAATGGGAGTTATGCATCTTTGAGAATCTTGGCCTTAGACACTTGTGCAAATTGTACCACATGCTTTTAGTTACTTGTGAGGGTACCTATGGGCATCATTACTATGACTCTAGTAATGAGAAACTGGGATATCTGCCATCCTATCAAGAAAACACACTTTTTAGTGTTTGTGTGAAAATATGACATAATGGGTTGTGAATTAAATCAGTTTTCAGATCCGTTTCACCGGTGTTGTTAATGACTGATCTTCATTAGAGTATATCTTTGGGTAACATTCATAAAACAACTCACAGCCATAGAGCTATGCTTAGCACTGTTGCAGTTTCTAGAAAATGTAGCAACAGTACAGATTTATGACAGTGTTATTTGAGGCTTATTACATGTATGTTTATTTCAGATGAAGGATAAAGTATATCTGTAATTTTAAATCAATAGTGTTTTTCTCTTTAAAATATGAAATGTGCTGTTCCTTTGACTACAGAACTGCAGCATATGACAAGAGAAAAATATTCCATTTTAATAATTTGTTCAGCACAAAGAAATCCCTACTGAACAATTTATACTGTAGTTCCCCTGTATATTTAGTATACCTGTAGATCACTTGGAAGGTCTGAATAGCTAAGTGATTTTAACTATTAGTATTGGAAAAGAGTCAGTGGGGGGAATATACTTTGATTTTGCTTGCCAATTTATTGAAAGAACAGTGGCACTTTATAATGTAATACTGTCTTATTAGTCTTTATTGGACGTCAAAAGGAAAAATCTTAATCTCCATTTTCCTAGCCCATTGCTTTGATCATATCATCCCTCTCTTTGAAACCCTCCACTGGTTGCTCCACTTTCTACTGCATCAAACACAAGTAGCTAGGTTTCACTTTCAAGGCCCTTCATGGCCTAACACTACCCTACCTATCAACTCTCATTCATTACCAGAATTACTTCTGCCTTCGATCAGCTCATAATGCCAGCCTCCATCACCTACTTGTTAAATTTTCAAAGAAGCACTTTCATGCTTTCTCCCATGTGGCTCCTCCCACTTGGGAGGAGCGCCCCATTATCCTCCTTCAAACTCTCCTCTGCTTACAAGAACTTGACAATGGTTAGGCTGCTGGTATTCTGAGACCACAGCCTGTCATGCTGACCAGTATTGTCTTATAGTTTCCTTGTACTCCCCCTGTGTGTCTGTATCTCTCCCTTGTTTCATATTTAGATTGTAAGCTCTTAGGAACACTGACTTTTTTATTTTCAGCACCTAGCACAATGGGGTCCTGGTTCTTGATAGCAGCTCCTAGGCACTATGGTAATACTGCTAATAAATAATTCTAGTAAACCTTTATGCACATATTGTATTGACATTAGTTGTCTGGTTTTAGTAATATAATGAATTCACTGTGATACTAAGGAAAAGTATTTTAGCTTTCAAAACAGATGGAATTACTAAAATAAACTTAATACTTCTAAATGCAAAATTGTTATGTATTCTTAAGCTTTAGCCTGTCAAAATCTAATTTATTTTTATCTTAAATATACCTCTCTGCCACACATGTAACATTCTAGAAGCCCCTTAAATTTCAATTGTGATGCTGGCAGACCAGGTGCCAGCTCATGCCAAATCCCAAGGCCTCACTGAACACTGACAAATGCAGAGCTGGAAACGAATCTGGCTCACCTGCGAGTTAGTGTTGTTAAAATAGAGATTAGAGTTCGAGAGATGTGTTTAGTGTTTGGACTTTATGAAATGCTTTTGGGTTGCTTGCTTCATGCATTAATCTCACTTATAATATCTGTATCCCATGTTATAAGCTAATGTTTAAGTGTTTTCTTTGTAACTATAAAAGTATTTGCTATGAAACTAGAAATCTCCCCCAATCAGAAGAGAAGCTTTACCAAGTGTGAAATATTAATTTACCACAAGAAGTGTCATCTCCTGCACAACAATAGAAGACCAACAGACAATTGTGGAACATCAGTGCACCAAAGACTTTTTTGATTGCTTCCCCCACATCCTTGAAGAGGGGATGTGCACAAACCCTCATCCCATCAGAGTTTGAACTCTGAGGGAAGGTAATAAAAATCCCTGACCAGAAGGATCCATATTACTATGCTGCTTGGAATTTGAAGAGGGCAACATTTCTAAGCATAAGTAAGGGATCCCCAAGCTGCAATGAAGAGCTTGAATTATCCACAAACAAGGTTAAGATTTTATCATGGTTATTTTTAGTAAAAGTCATGTGAACTATGACCTGAGACTTTTACTTAAAAAAAAAAATGGGGGTGGGGGGGCAGGGAGGGAAAGGAATGACAGCTGGAGCCCCATCTGGGGTACTGACAGCTCCAGCCTCTCCACCAGAGGGGGACACAGCCCTGGCTCCAGACCCTGCCACAGCCATGGGGGGAGAGCGGGAGATGGACAGCCCCAGCTGAAGCCACAGGGCGGGAGCACAGAACAGCGACTTCAGCTCAGCCCTGGCCCAGGCCATGCCCACAGAGGGCAGGAGGGGCCCTGGCCCCAATCCCGGATCGGGGGCACCTGTCCCCAGCTCCAGCCCCAGCCATGAGGAAAGGAGGGAGGAGTGGAGTACCATTTGCAGAGAGGGGTACAATTCAAAGGGAGAAAGGATAGCAGAATCTGGTCCTCAACTAAAATGATAGAATAGTGGACAACGTTAGGAGGTGCAAAAGTTGGCTGTGCTCCTTTGCATGTAGCACTAATACAGCCTTTAATCCACATACTATTACAAAGCTTGTTTATATAGGTCTAAGTAATAGCTGTCTCAGCAAGGGTACATAAGAGAAGCAGCGGGGAAAGGTTCACAGAAATGTTATGGAGAAGGGGACACCTAGCTAGGTAGTGCAGCCCTTACGTGGCTCCTCGTGTTCCCTAAGCATGGAGGGAGGGAAGGGAGACAGCAAATTAGCCACGGAAGGGCTCACACAGCCATAATGCCTCCTTCCACCACCACTCCATTACTATTAGTCACCACTCTTTCCCTATTTTAGCTTCCCCCGAAACACTCCTATACTCACTATGATCCGGCTTTGAGACACATCATGTGGTCTCTGTCACTCTGCAGTACATGAATCTTGTCACGGGGTACCAGTAACATTTTTACTTAATCATTTAACTTCTTTATTGCCGGATTTTTTTCCCCTAGTCTGGACAAGACCGTAGAAAATGCAAGGGAGCTATACTGGATGATGAAATTTGCCTCTTCTATTTCAAGCTTCTGTAATATTCAAATATCCACTTCCGCTATTTAACTGTGGGTGCATCCAAAGTACCCTACTTATATACCTGCTATATTATGGATTCATGAAAGCAGCATCTTCTAGAAGTAATATTTGAAAACATGGTATTTTTTAAGAACACTGTTTAACCACAGAGATTTCTAATATAGGTGTCCAAAACCAAATGTACTGATCCAGATGCTAGCTACCTGTTGATTCCTAGAAGTACCACCATCTCTTTTTATTCCTTTTCTCGGTAGTTAGGCTCAAACTCTCTCAAGCAGGGTTGTAAACAATGTATTTCTAGAAACATTGTCATTGCCACTGTCTTGTAGGATGTTTTCTCATTTGACTTTTATAAGAAGTGCAGATAGTTTATAATATATTTTGATTATTAGTCGTCATGGACTACCCTCAGAAGATTCAGAAGTTTAGTTTTGGTACTTCAAGTTCCAATCTCTCCTGAAATACAGAGCTGTGCAATAATGAACCTAGCAAAACAAATTCCTGGAACTTTTTCCAAAGCTTAAAAAAAGTTCTGTTTGGCTGAAGTTTTTGGCAGTCAATGTTTTAGTCTAACCTGTTTACCCATGCCTATTTATAATGCAATTACCGTCCAAGTTGGAAGTAAATCTTCCATTCATTAAAGAAGGCTTGTCTAGTCTCTTTTACAAGTACTTTGTCCTCTTGTCCACTGAGTCCTCCCTCCAATTACCTTCAGTTTTATGTTTTCCACAGATCCAGAGCAGCTCAAGAAACTCAAAAAGACTTTTTTTATCCAGATTTCAAACTCCCAATGGTTCAAGGATGTTAAGATCCATACTTTTTGTTCAGAGCTCTATCTGATTAACTACTGCTTGTGTGTGTCTCATCAATAGCTTTTTGTTCTTAGCCACTGCACTCACATAGCAGCAATTTCTTCCCTCATTTTTTTTTCCATTTCAGAAACTGACCATCTGTAAGATGGACTAGTGTGTCTTTGATCTGATGATTTTTGAACTTACGTTGCTGATACAGTCTCAAAGTTGGAAAAATGACATAGCTAGTGCTGCAGACATAATGTCAGTGTATAATAGCACTGATCTTTGTGACCATTCATGTGCAATGTGCATTGCTATAGCACGAACAGTGGAAACAATTGTCAAATATTTTTCAACAAACTACTATTTCATTTTTGCCAGGTGCATTTGATTACCCTGTTTCATTCACTTCCATTTTTAAAAAAGAGGAAGGATAGTACAGTGGATATGATACTAAGTTGGGACTTGGGAGATCAGGATTTATTTCCCTGCTTTACCACACTTCCTGTGTGACCTTGGCAGGTCCCTTAACCTCTCTGTGCCTAAGTTCCCATCTGTAAAATGGGGATAACAACACTGCCCAACTTCATAGGAGTATTGAGAGACTAAGGGCTAGTCTCCTTGAAGGTCTTTGGACAAAGCAGGTACAAGGCTGACCTCTGAGCTACTAAATTCGGTCCAATCAAGTTTGAAATAGGTCATCATTAGCAAGCATCATCTTGGAAAAGCCCCACTTAAGTCAACAATTAAAAAAATATATTTTGCATAGCACAGACAGCTGTTCTGGGATCCCCAAAAGTTTCAAAAATCTAGATACAAGGCCACTTTTGAGGAAGCTGCATAGTATTTACTGGACTAAACATCTTTAAAAGATGTTACCAGTTATGGAATTTTTTATGTGAAATCCATACAAAATAGAAAAACTGTGAGCACTTCAAAGCCAGTCAGTCAAACACTCATCCATCAGCAACATAAAAATGAATTCTGACTTATGATAAAAGTAATCATCACAACTTTCACCTCTGACATTTTGGAAAACAGACATTTTCTTATCCTTTTTGCAAACTAAGCAATTACAGTAAACTTCCTAGTTTGGAACTGGGCTATCAAACAGCTTTTCTTCTGAAATCTATATCTCAACAGAGAAAAATTACTTAAGGGATCAGCTTACAATATATAGATTTATAAGGTCCACCTGCCTATACAATCTATTCTCATTGCATCAAAAGGTACTGTTTGAATCCTCCAAAGAACTCCCTATGTCACCATAACAAGTTTGCGTTGCTTATCATCACCTCAAAGTCCTTTTACAACTCTGCCCCCCCTACTTGCTTACTCCCATCTCCTATTTTATCACCTTCTGCCTCGGTCAGCTTCTCATACCAGCAGCTCTGTGTCTTCTATCATGCTGTCCCTTCTGCATAGAACACCTTTCTGAACTCATCTATGAGATCCAGCTCTACCAACATGCCTACAAAGTCAGTCATCGTTAATTGATTTGAGGGACCAATGGGTTTACTTGGCACTTCATCTAGTAGTAGTTCTTTAAAAAGTGCCATTTTTCATGTAGATAAATATTTGATTGTATCCTGCTCTTCAAGGTACAGATTGTTTTCAAATGTTTGTACAATACCTGGCAAAATGGGGCCCCAGTCCTAGTTGTAACCTCTGAATGCTACTGCAACGTAAGTGTAACAGCAGGCGGGATCGAACCTGGGACCTCTGGATCATTATCCTCTACTGCATGAGTTAAAAGACACATGGCTCTTAGCTAAGGCTGTAGCAGACTCAATCTTTAAGTGGTCTTGGTGCCAGTAAAGGGGGACAGCGCACCACACCCAAGAGGTGTGTGGGTTACATAAGCACATACATTATAATTAGTAGGTGAGCCTATTAATAATAATAATACAGTATCAGCCGTGCTTTCTGCTGTTGTCCTTAGTAACAGTGATAGGAATAATTGTAAAGGTTTTGAATTTGGATTGAGTTCAGATAAGCAGTGTGAAGTTTGGATGCTTAACCAACGCATATCAGAATTTACCAAACCTCCCAAATCTGCCAAACTGGGTTAGCAATTTTATAAGAACAGGCATTTCTGAGTTCTGGCACTCATCCTAGACAGAGGAGAAATACCATAACAGACTTTCTCATGGCAAGATGACCCTTCTTGGTTACAGTTCCAATTAAAAACAGAGTGGAAACATTGGACCATTTCAGAAACTTCAGCTTAATTTTTGAATTGTATTCTTGGGGATGCAGGGAAGGGAGAGGGTGTAAGGTTTTTGTTTTGTTTTGTTTTGAAAAAGAAGATCAAGTCTTCTGAAGAAGTACAGTTGAAGGGATAGTTCTTCCTCAACAACAGTAAAAAAGGGCCCTGATTCTGCACTATTACACTGACATAAATAATAATTCCATACTGGTAGAAAAATAATGCATGCAAGTTCAGAATCTTGCCCAATGGATCTAACCGCTGGGAAGCAGGGAACGCTAATATTACAATTCTCCTTTTATCCCTTCCTTTGAGAAATCTTCCAACTTCTTTTGTAGATTGATATCAGTTATTAAAATATTAAGTGTCAGAGCTCCTAGGACCACAACACAAGACAATTCAGCTTTTATGACTGGATTTTCAGAATGTACAGTGCATTTATAAAAACTGGCAAATCCTCCTTAAACAGGATTTCTTACAGAATTGGGCCCCAAATCCATATATGTGCTCCTTAATGAAGTGTATACATCACGCCCTTAGGCTCAAAAGGAGTTGAGCTCAAACCTCGGCAGGCTTTCTGAAGCCCAGATATGTTTTAGAGACAGTTATATGGAAAGAAAAATTGCTTTCATGAACTCTGTTCTCTGTGGTCAACTTTTTTACTGCAGAAGTGTCTATCTGTTAATAGATATCAGCAATGAATTATAAATTTGACGAAATTCTAATGAAGATGAATCTTCCTCTTCTCTCAAAGAGGCTTTTTGGATGCAATCCCTGCTTCCACAGTTAAAACTGGTTGCCAAGATTGTGTCACAAATTAGACATCTGAGAAGCAGGCAGCAAGTTTGTTAATTATTGGGATTAATTTAATGAACTTATTCTCATTAGGCTTTATGAGCCATGCTGCATACAGGAAAGTGTGAAAGTCTACAACAGCAAGAACTAGTGATGTCATTAGGCAATTAAGGACACTGATGAGAAACGTTGCAGGGTGGGGGGCGGGAGGGAGACGCCAGGCAAATGTTTTGTGTAGAACAGCATTATTAGACAGAATTAAGGGGAGCTAATTAAACAATCAAATGGAGATCATTTTAGTCTCAACAAATTACTAGAAAAGTCAGTTTGGTTCTAAACACAAACACTGAGTAGAAACATAAATCATAATGTTCTCCGGCAGGCTCTACCACTCTGGGTGATAAGCTATCTAATAGAATTTTACCAAAACTTGAGCTATTTATTTCTGAAATTTTGCCTACTGTGTTTCCTTTGGGCATCTAAACAAATATAATTTTTCATTAAAACTGTAAAGAAAAAAGTATCAAGAGAAGATTATTTAAAGCTCAAGGACTAAACAGTTCTCTTTAGCATTCTAATTTTTCTACAGAAAGAAAATTGGGAACTTATAAAAAACATTTACTGTCATTTATAACACAGATCCCATTCACAGTTTACTGCATCTGTGTCAGTATGTACCATACTAGAAAATTAATACATGGCATTGATACAAATTAATTAGGGATTATCTGCATTTTTTCCCCACATGACTGGCCCCCAACTTGAAAAATTCACCCCCCATCACCACATATCTAGATTTCCCACTAGGGTATTAACAATAAAAGACTGCCAGCTTTCCCCTCACTGAAGAAGCTGTTGCTTCTGGATATAATGACATTCTACTGCTATCTCTAGAACATCCTTCCAGCAGTAGTACTTCAGTAGATGACTCTTAAAAATAATAACTTTCAGCACAGTGATACTCACGGTTTGGAAGGTGCTTGAATTAGAAAAATGACTGTAAGTTCTTCCAGTACCAGTTTGGGCTCCCACAAAGCAACTAAACCTCAGCTGGGGCAAATTGGCATAGCTTTACTAATTTACATGGAGCTTTTGTAGCTGACACCAGCTGAGAATCTGGCCTTAAATTAGCTTCTAAAGTAACAAATTAATTCAAACATATATTATGCATTATTGCTTGTGAGGCAATATTTTCTTACACACAGGTTATGCAATTGCATATGCAAATATATGGGTTTTACATATATAACTTACATATGCACTTACCATAACATGTTAATGCCAGGTAATTCTAGGCATAAAAGTAGTTAACATCTGCATGTGAAACAGTGATCTAAAGTAGAAATTAATCACAAATGCAAGCGATTTTGCATCTAAACTGTCTGAAAATCCCTTTATAGCACTAAAACTGTTTGGGGTGTCTAGTGTCCTTCCAACCTGAAAAAAAAAGGTCAGATCTGACACTCAGATGGGAGATAACATATATATATAATTTCTACTGATTCTTTAGAGAGCTTGTGATTTGGGTTCCATTGCTGCTACTTATGTTGAACATAGGAATGATAGTAACCAGCAGTGTTTACTTGCTGTGAACAAAATAAGAAAGTGAGTTGGTGGTGGTGGATAAATCTTCAGAATGGATATTCTTTAGGAAAAGAATAGAAGAAACTTTCACTAGCTGTACAGCATATGCTATAGAGGGTATTAGTGCAATTTCACAATCTCTGGTTTTTGATTAGTAAACAAATACTAAGCTGCTAAATACTGACAAGAAAAAAAGTACATGAAATATGCTGACCTATATGCTATTTAAATGCACAATTTCATAAAGTGAAACAACTTCAAACAGAACATTTTCTATTCTTTATACTTACCTATAAACTTAATAATTATCTTTTCAAATATACTTTAAAAGCATGATTTTTTACTCCATATACCACTAAAATGCATCTTCATTTGAGTTGGAACCGTACTGCAATAATTCACAGTAACAATACACAATGATTGATTTTTTTTATTTGTAGTATTATTTTAAATGTAACATATCCAACTGAAAGTGTAAGTGGAATTTAGGCAGACAGATGCAAAAGAAGAGTTAATACCTGGTATTTTGTGTTACCAGATATCAATAACAGGAAATATAAAAGCCCTTCTATGTACTTAAATGACCAGCTATTAACCTCTCTTACACTGGGCTCAAATAAACTGCAGCAATATTTAGCACACCCATTTGTTAAGTTGCAATACTGAAATCAACGTTTAAAGGGTTAACATACCATCTGGATATATTCTCTGGTAAAAATATAGATCAGAGGTTGGAGAATTGCTTGTGGTTAACAGTGAGAGACTATTTCAAATTTAAACTCTCTGTCCTGTCCCTTCTATCCATGCCCAGGTTGGCTTGAAAAGCATGGATGGACTATCAAAGGCATTTTGCATATTGCTTCCAGGAGCATTTCTGAAAACTCTGACCAGTTTTCACGGCTCTTTGTTTATACACTTGAACAGAACCTCTGACTTCCCCTGCTTTATGAGAGGAGTTGGCACTTTGTGGTAACTCACCTCCCACTCCAGAATGTGTTACATTATTGTTTAATGAAGCAAAAAGCATGAAACAAGCAAGTGAAATTAATCAACACCAGCTTAGCACATTTACGTTTCTGGGGTGAAATCCTAGCCTCATTGAACTGAAGGATAGTTTTGCCATTGACTTCACTGGGGCCAGGATATCAACCCTGGGTTTCCAGCCCAGGTGATTCTCTGGCTGCCCATGTGTAGATATGCATTGAGAAGATCACACAGGCATCCCTTTCTCCTCTTCTATTATGCACCTGAGCAGGCATTCCTAGTACTCAACACTCTTGAGAGCAAGATGCAAGCAGGGGCGGCAATATGTTTTTTGCCGCCCCAAGCACGGTAGTCAGGCGGCTTTCAGTCCGCTGGTCATGCAGATTCAGTGGCATGCCTGCAGGAGGTCCGCCGGTGCCGCGCCTTTGGCGTCTCCACCGCCGAATTGCCGCTGAAACCGCGGCTCTAGCGGACCTTCTGCAGCCATGTCGCCGAAGGCTGCCTGACTGCCGCCCTCACAGCGACCAGCAGGTCACCCCCCCGCGGCTTGCCACCCCAGGCACAAGCTTGCTGCGCTGGCGCCTGGAGCCGTCCCTGGATGCAAGGGAGTCATAAAACTGGTAGCAGCACTGGGCACTCCAAACGGAACATGACAATGAATCCATGGCCATGACTCCATCTTACTTCTGGAATCTGCACTGGTCTGAGATCTGGAGCCAATGCTAGAGGAAACAGATGCCGTACACATTTAAAGGATGTAGCAGTTTCTGCTCCTGCTTAGAATCCCATTTGAGAATCCAGGAGGCATTATGACTACCTTTGTCATCTGCAAGTAGAATGCCTTCAGCCATTATTGCTGATGTGGTGCCCTTCTGCAGAATAAAACAATGACTGGTAAAGCCACAATACAGTTTCAGTGTCTATAGTAACATTTTAAAAAACAGATTAACAAAATGCCGCTTGACATACAATATTTACATCCATAGTAACAATCGCCAGATATTATAAACAATCCCCTGTTGGTTTAAAGTTTTAACAAATCAGAACAAATTGCTTCAACAATATTATGTTGCTATGTTCCACAGAGGCTAGTTTCTCAAAGACACACAAATCATTCCTTACACATCATGTTTTCAGCTTGGAATGAAGCTAGGGAAATCAGGAAAATTTCAACAAAGCACAAAAAGAAATTGTCTCTCACAAGTTAATGGCTTCACTTGCTGGAAGACAGATAGTATTGGAATAACTTCTTATCTGGAAATTACAACAGAGAACAGACGCAACAGGAAGAATCTCCTGTTACGCTTATCCACCACAGCAGTGGCCAAGGACCAGCCACACTTTAGAAAGCAGAGCTGATCGAATAATAAATGAATATAGAGATTTGTGAATACTTTCCCAAAAATAAAGACCACCACACAAAGATTTTCACCAATTTCAATGGGTTTTGGATTAGGGCCTTGGATTGCTATGATTTGGGGGTTTGTACTGCTGACCAGTATGGATATCTGGACAATTCCTGGTTTATTACTGCAAATGCTCACAGTCTCCTGACTGAATGGTTATGTATGTGAAGGACCTGGGAAGTGCCTATAATATTTTATGGATATTATGTTCATAGGTTTGATTGTTACTGTGTTTAATATATGATTACAAAGGGTTAATACTAGCAGGAGCTATCATCAAGGATAATCAGGAAAGGGGAGAAAAGCTTCAGATGGTCCATTTACTGGTACTTAAAGAGACAATGCAGATTTATTTGCTGTGAAGTTTCATTTCAGTCTATGCTGAGTTCAACTAACTGGTTTAGGACACCAGATGGAGGTGTGGGAAGAACAGGTGAGAGAGACAAAGAGTTCTGGGAACTCCAGTTCCTGGATGCGGGGTATCTGGGTTAAGCTAGTCTACCTAAACTTTAGGTCAGATATGAGTGTAAACCTCTGATTGTGGTAAAATCCATTCTTTCTGGTTATGCTTTGTTCCTACTGTTAAGACAGAACAGTATTATGTTTAGGAAAGGCTGTTTTGTGGTCTCTATTCATCACTGGTTACAGTTTCTAAAGGGAAGTCTTGCTAGTAGCCAACCCATTGGGCCTACTGAGTAAGCAAGGTGGTACCCAGGGTGCTGTGGCCCCACTCTAAAAAGTAGGAGGAGAACTATGGGATTCCCTCCCAGGGAAGGTGAAGCAAAGAGGCCTAACACTTTAACAGGCACAATTGGAAAGACTGAGAGGGGTCAGAAGTGCAGCTAACCCTGAACCATGACAGATTATTCATCCAAAATTTCTCACTGGACGTGAATTACTTACTTGTTATTAACTAGTTTTTGTTTCACACTTTTTATTCTTCCAGCGAGGGAACAGAAATAAAAACATGTGATTTATATTAACATCCATTAATAATGAACAGGAATTAATCAAAAGGAAGAGTTTGTGAACAACCCAGAAACTGATGAAATCAGATGAAATTTAATGTTCACAAATGCAAAGTAATGCACATTATAAAGCATAATCCCAACTATACATATATAATGATGGGGTCTAAATTAGCTGTTAGCACTCAAGAAAGAGATTTTGGAGTCATTGTGGATAGTTCTCTGGAAACATCCACTCAATGTGCAGCATCAGTCAAAAAAGCTAACAGAATGCTGGGAATAATTAAGAAAGGGATAGATAATAGGACAGGAAATATCATGTTGCCTCTATATAAATCCATGGTATGCCCACATCTTGAATACTGTGTGCAGATGTGGTCGCCCCATCTCAAAAAAGATATATTGGAATTGGAAAAGGTTCAGAAAAGGGCTACAAAAATTATTAGGGGTATGGAACGGCTTCTGTATGAGGAGAGATTAATAAGACTGGGACTTTTCAGCTTGGAAAAGAAAAGGCTAAGGGGAGATATGATTGAGGTCTATAAAATCATGACTTGTGTAGAGAAAGTAGATAAGGAAATGTTGTTAACTTCTTCTCATAACACAAGAACTAGGGGTCACCAAATGAAATGAATAGGCAGCAGGTTTAAAACAAAGAAAAGGAAGTATTTCTTCACACAATGCATAGTCAGTCTGTGGAATTCCTTGCCAGAGGATGTTGTAAAGGCCAAGACCATAACAGGGTTCAAAAAAGAACTAGATAAATTCATGGAGGATAGGTCCATCAATGGCTATCTGCCAGGATGGGCCGAAATGGTGTCCCTAGCCTCTATTTGCCAGAAGAAAAGCAAGTATTTCTTCACACAACAAAATATCAGGAGTAACGCTGCTGTAAATGTACGCACTCATGCTCCACACCTTTCATTTCCTCACCCTCGTATCCCACCCCAACACCAAGTGGCAGGACCTTTTACAAGCTGTGGCGGATAAGGAATCCCAGTGGGCCAGTCTGTATTCCACTTTGGTTCCACAACCCACCAGGGACATTAGTTGACAGCTCCTTCAAGGAACTGTGAGCATGGGCATGTACCTGGCATGGTTCACTCCCCTCCCTTACACTTGCCCCTTCTGCAGAGTGAGGGAGATCCTGGGACACATTTACATCAAGTGCGCCAGGTGACAGCCCTTTTTCCGGCTCCTCCAGAACCTTCTCCTTAGGTTATGGCCACACTTCTCCCCACACCTTGTGATATATGCATGTCCTATCCATGGTCCCATGAAGTACCAAGATCACCTCATCAACCTCCTTCAGGCGATGGCCAAGGTGGCCATCCACTGTACCAGGAGGAGGATGCTGGATGGGATGTGCTCTGCGACTGTGGGCCCTATTTCCGTTCTTCCCTCAGATCACATATCTGGGCAGAGTTCCTCTGGGCCACGTCCGCTGGCTCCCTAGACACCTTTGAGGAGCAGTGGTTGCTGTCCAGGTTTTCTGCTCGGTGTCCCTCTCTGGCTCCTTGTTTATGATCCTGTGATTCTCATGCCCGTTCTTGTTTTATCATTTGTTGTCCCATGGAATTACTTGGGATATGGGTCTGGTAGCTCCTTCCCTTAGGCGGGGGAGAAAGGGGAGAAGACTTTAGCTGTGGGTGGGCTTGCACCCACCCATCCCCGGATTCCCAAAAGGTGCTAGCTCCCAGCACTCAGTCACACTTCCTTTAATCAAGACAACAGTGAGTTACTTGTCATTTAACTTACTAGGGAAAGATATTTAGCATCTATCCCAGTAATATGCTTCTGGGCATTGGGTCTTTTGGTTTAGCTCTTAATGTATAGTCATTGCCTAGCACATTGGGCACAAAACATCCATGGGGAGGGAATTTTACAAACCATGCAAATTACTCTGTGTGGGCACATCTCTATGCCCCCTGGAGTCCCATTAACTTCAACAGGGCTCTACACAGGCATAGGGGTCCATTAACATGGAGTAACTGGCATGTGTTTTCCCCCTTCATAACAGCTGTCAGCTGCAGAGCGCTGTCAGTGTCTGCTTTGGGAAGAAATAAGGAAAAATACCATTAAGGTTTTTAATGCTTCACCTTCTCTAGCAGAGGAAAAGAGTAGGAAACCAGCAGGATACCCAACTGTGCAGCCTCAAGTGCATATACACTGCTCTCCATTGAAACTAAAAGTTTTATATAGCACTAATTACCATATGTACTAGCATTTCTGTGTTGCTCACAGGTACAGTAAAAAGTTCTTCATGCTTCATATCAGCATCTGCAATATGTTATTTATCTTTTTCATGAAAATCCCCTCCCTCTAATAAAAAATAATGATATCTATGTATTTAATGAGACATGTCAATCCTGTTAATCATCTCAGTAAAAGGTTATATTGGTGATTTATTTCTATCAGTCAGTTTTTATGGCAGGCCTGAAACATAGATGTGTTGCAAATGTTTGATTACAGCAATTCATTTAAAAAACAGAAACCCTCATTTTTTTTTTTTTACAGATGCTGTGAGAAGTAATAGCAAAGGACTTTGTTACTGAAGGGCTATCTTACACCTGTATGTTGCATATCCCATCTAGGGTGACCAGATGTCCTGATTTTATAGGGACAGTCCTGATATTTGGGGCTTTTTCTTATATAGGTGCCTGTTACCTCGACCCCCGTCCCGATTTTTCACCCCAATATCATCATATTTGCAGGTGTCATGCTGCTTCTTACAACTTTCCACATTATGACTAACACTATAATTTCACTTGGGGAGGGAAATTCCTGTTTGTTGTTGCACCAAAAAGATTCCAAATATAAAATGAAGAGATGTAAGACACTGTGAGCTTCTTTACTTATTATATTATAGCAGTGCTTCTCATTTCCCCCAAAAAACAGAATTATGCTTTAAAACCCAATATAAAAGTGTCTAATAGAAACAAAACCTACTTTGAATACTGTATAATTAGCGTCTAAGTGTCTCAGAGTAAGCTCTGCATCTATGGACATAAATCTTTTTCAAAAGTGGAAAAATTATGATCTCTAAGAATGGTACAAGCAACCTTAGAGACCTTGGTCTTTGTATTTAAGGAGTTCAAGGCCTGATCGTGTGAAGTACTGAGCACAACTCCCATTGAATATAGGATTTGAACATGCTCAGTTCTACGTGGGAGGTACTCAGCATTTTTCAAGATATCTCTGTGGAAGATGGAAAAAATGATAGTTGTAAAATGAAAATGTAAGTAGGACATAGGCAGTGCCATATGAGTTATTCCAATAAATTCACTAGGAAGAAAGCTGGCAAAATTGGATTTTACATGTTACATTTTAAAACAAGATACTTTTTTGGGGAAAGCAGATCTTACCTGACTCTTCTGCCTAATTTACTCAATACCTGAGTTCAGGATTTTTTATTCCTTCTGTTTGAGTTTTTGTACTACTAACACCTAAAGCAGTGATGGGTGTCTGGCATGCAACTCCCTACTCTGCTTAAATGTTAGCTATGTGTCAGCTATTACAGGCAGAGGAAAAAACATAGGACCCCAAGCACAGCTCTAATGGAGTAGAACACTTCTGTATTCACCTTGATGTGAGTTTTTTCTTTTCTAAAAATGTATTTTTTTGTCCAGAACTATTTAATGGCATTGGCAATGGTGCCATTAAGCCTGACACACACCTCCTGAAATTTTCTGCTTTAGAAACCATTAATATAATAGCCAAGCAGACCAAAAAGAAAAATATTGCAACCTTTATCTATCTTGTTTTATTGTAGTTTGCACTGACATAAGCAGAGTATTTTTAAAGTGTCAGTAGAGTAAAACATGAGACTTGTTATCAAAGATATCCACAGAAAATGAATATCATGATGTGTACAAAGCACTTAATTTAAAACGATGCCAGGGTGTCTTGCACAAATTGTAAGTGACAAGGAAAAGGATCTGCATGGTGGTCAGATTTGAATTAGACCCAACAGATTAAGAACAAAACATCCATGATCCTGCTTCCAGTGAAGTCAATGGGAACATTTCCATTATGTTCAGTGAGAGCAGGAGAAACTGAAGGAATCTGCTCACGAGAGGCTCAGAGATATTTTCATATCCATACTGATGCCTAATCATCATAAATGTAGTCATAAATTAACTTATGATTCCTATGAGTGCAATCTGTGAAAGATAGTACTGCCGTGGAAAGGCTGAACAGTTGGTGCTACACTGTTGTTCCTGGAGACACAGGACAACACTACCATTAATGAAGTCAGTGACTTGTTTTTGGGTCCCTATGGATCTGTTGGTATATTATAGGAATGACATCTTCCAACAGTATGCAAAAGAGAGAGGTGGATTTTATCAGAAAGAGGGTTACACTAATAAGAGCCAGAGACTAGAAATCTGTTGTTACAAAGGGGACACAAATAATAACTATGCAAATAATTAGAAGAAAGTTTTATAAAAGGAATAGGAGAAACATTTTATAAGGAAGGAAGAGAGTCAACAACAACAACAAAAATAGCATTAAATGAATGAAATCTCCGAGTTGAATGCTGAGCTTTATACCAACAAGTGTACCAAGGAATGAATTTATTTACTATGCTATTTTGAAACAGAGCAGATCTGGAGTTTTCAGTTTCCTGTTTGTATAATTTTCCCGTATCTTAGTTATAAATAGGAGGGTGAATTGAAACAAAAAACCTCTGATTGGTATTTTCCCCCTCAATAGCCTTCCCTCTCCCCACACCCACACCAACACCCTTACTTTTATGTTTCTCTTTATCTAGTTCCTACAATAACACTGTCAACTTATTGATTTGTGTAACGTGGCATGATCCTACTCCCACTGATTTCAATGGAAGCAGAAGCAAGTCTATGGTACATAGGGATTGAAAGGCTTTTACTGTGAGGTTCTGAACACTTCACTGAGGCACTCACAGGATCCTTCACAGGATCAGGCCCTAAGTATGGATAGGAGGATTTGGCCCCTACATTTTGACAGTATTTAAAATTGGTTTCTTATTTGTGCCTTGGGAATAACTGAGCCATATTTCTTTGCTTGATAACATTAATTTAAATTAACATTTCTCAATGCACTCTAATTCTATGAGAGTCATATTTTTTTCCATATAACCATTAACACAAACTAATTAGACACTGACAATAAGGTAAAAGTATACTGAGATCCCATTTTCCTTTCTGAAGTTCTATTTTGTTACTTATACTCCAATGTGAATAGCAAATGGTTCATCATATATCTTTATTAAAAGGCTTTGAAGTGTGGAGACTATAGCCAGAGGGTCATAGTTTATGAATTGCACCTTTTCAAACCCTTCCTAGTCCTCAATCAACAGAACACTTAAAAAAAAAAAAAAAAAAAAAGAAGCAGCTTTTTTCTAGTTTATGTATCAGTGTAACTAGCTATCTTTGTGGCACTTACAGCCTGGCTGAGAACAAGAAGTGTAATAAATCAACGGAATCCTAGGAGAAAATCGATACTTGTAAGATTTCTAGCCTAGTTTTGCAGAGCCAAGAATTTGGTTAAGGTTTGAACAATCATCTGAACTTTCGGGGGCCTATATGAACTGAACCTGCAAACCTTCTGGGGTTCATTCATGACTAACTGATATACTCTGACATGAGCTCATTTAGTCCCATTAGTTTGTTGTTATACAGCCCTTTGTATTGATCAACACTCCCCAACTTTATCTCCTCAGCACATTTCTTCTCCTTACTACCTGTTTCTTTTTCCAACTTATTTATGAAGGCAATCAGCCAATAAATCTGAAAACAAGTCTGAAACCTGATCATTGCTGCACTCCAGCAATGCATATCTCCAACCTGAACTCTTGTCATTCACATTTGGCCTCTGTCATCGACTTCCAATCAAGTTCTACATCCATTTAAGCAGCTCATCTTTTGTGACACTTAGTGGTCTTGCTGATTAGTCTTTGTATTTTCAGATAGAGGTAGATTAGTCTTTTGTGAACTTCCACTGAGAATAAAGATTTCTTAAATGTCCTGGTAAAATGCAACTACAACTTTCCCAGTCAGCTCTTTCTGATACATTTTTAAGAATGAATGAATAAAAAATTAATTAATTAAATAAAATCCAATGATGTATGTTGGATATGATTGCTCTTTTGTAAATGTATCCTGACTATCCATAATCAAATTATACCTTCCAAGGGTTTCCCTATCATAGCTTTGACAAATGTTTCCACTCTTTAGCAGAAACTTACCTTTACACTTTTTTAGATCTCTCCTATACTGCTTTGTAAAACACAAATGTACATCTTTCCAACCCATTAGTATTTTCCCTGTTTTCTATGTGGCATCCACTAACAATTTGTTTTACCCTTTTGTGGCTTCCTGGAGACAAATGGATCCTATCTGATCTTGAAGTTTTGTCTATCCAAAGACAAGGACCTCAATCTTGCACTGGGATCCTCTATCATGGATCCCTGTGCCTATATAGACTTCAGTTGATTTCAGTGTGATCTGCACAGGCATAGGAGGTCCATGCTAGCAAATCCCTAATGACCTAGATTTTGCATCTGGATTTCTACTTCTATTCTGATATGATCTAAATCTTCAAGTGACAGTAACTTGTTTGAGATGATGCCTCAAGTGTCCTCCAATTTTACCCTCACATAAGAAGCTGTGATAGTCACACCCTTCGGGGTGGTTGTTCTGGACTCAACCTGATGTTTCTGATAGCATCACTTGCCCAGTCTTTATGAAGGCGGCCTGGAAAGAAGGAGTCCTGCCAACCATTTTAGCCTCAGCAGTGTGCTGATCTTTCAAATGCTCCTGGCTCTCTCTCTGCTGCTTCATCTGTCACTCCCCAACATGGTTGTGAGGGGCTCATTTACAGAGGACTTCTGACAACTGTATAAAGTGGCTTTTAAATGGAGCTCTTAACCAGCTCCCAGACTACTGCTGTCCTCAGCGGTAAGGACGAATCCTGCTGTGATGGGGGATAGATTATAGTAGATTATACTAGCAGCTCCTTTCCATTTCCAACTTTCTGTGACTCTACAATGCTGGGCTTTTAGTTACGACGGATTTAAAGTCAAGTACGTTAGACTTCCATCCTCAGCAATCAAAGCAATGGTGACTCAAGGAACCATCTAACTTTAGGCACCCAAGCTTGAAATGTGGCCCTCAAAATTATTAAAGCTTTGTAAAGGATGCCTGCATCAAAATGAGCTTCACTTTCGGATTTTTGGTGCCCTAAAAACGCTAAACAACATAAACATGGACCAAAAAAGGAGAGAAAGCAGAGACTTCAGTTAGAAATTGAGGAGAGGGAGAAAAAAGCAATTCAGAGCTATTGTAGCAGGAGTCCATTCAGCCACTCCTGTTACTGTTGATGGTAAATTTAAAAAAAATGAAAAGGGAATAACATGTAAATGGAATAAAACAAAGTAAAGAAAGCCAAGAACAGTACTGACTGCACTGTCCCCTCTCATTGCAAGCTCCAAAAAATATTAAGGAAAAATTCAGTGTCAGCACCAGCTGTAACCCAATTAAACCGAATAGTCCTTGGTGCTTACAGAAAAACATTCACTCCCAATTACCCAAACAAATCCACTCACTTAAAAACCAAAGGACTTTAAAACAATGCGTACTTCCCTCTAGGACCTTTCAAACCATTTTTATCACTGCTCACATTTTTTTACCCCAGCAACTCCAATTCTGCATATGAGAAACACCAACACTAGGTTCCCCCCCCATCTAATTTGTTTAAAAAATCCAGCCAACAAGTCAAATTTGAGATTGCTTTGAAAAGGGAGAGTTTGGGAGGTAATATCTAACCCTCTTGTGAATCTTATCTCTAAAATGAAAGAAATAGAAATCTATAATTTTCCAGCTGTGGGCTGCATGTTACTACAACATAAACAAAACAAACCCCTCTCCTATAGGGACTAATTCTGCAAAGTGATTTGGCAGGCAACTTCTTTTGCCCAGGGTGCAGCCTATTGATTTCAATGGGGCTCACTGCGCAAGACGTGGTGCAAGATCTGGACAGTAGAGATGCTTGTCCTAACTTCTTTCTATAGCCAGAAACGTAATTAGTTAATGGTATTCCATATATGGGCTTGCTCCCCGCCCTTTGATATCAATGGAAATTGTGCAAGGGAAAGGCCTGCCCAATGCTCATGAAGTGCAGTATGAAAAGCAGTATGAGTGTTAAGTATTACTATTGTCTCATGTAAAAGGAACTCCCAGTCAGTCCCAGTAGAACAGCCCAGGGAAACCCACTCACCCCAACTTATCTGCCTCTGCCCTCAGTTACATCAGTACTCACCAGGATTCTGCACCACAGGAGTTTAACTTAGTGGGAGTAGGACCAGGCCCCAGAACTCTACAGAAGTCAGTGGAGTTACACTGATGTAAATCTGGTGTCAGTGAGTTCCGAAGCAGACTTCTAGTGTTCAGTTCTGAAGAGTGAAAGAAATTAAGAAAGAAAAACGAAGTCAATGGATTTGGAATTGAAAGAAGCAAAACTTTACAGTGTTTTCTTGTGAAAGCAGCAGGGGTATAATGTGAATACCAGAATCAGATTTCAAACCCGTGGTTTCCCTTAGCATCATCCTTCTCTCCCTGTCCTGCTTCTTCTTCTGTATAGCCCTCATTTACTTTCTCTGTCCTTCTCCATCAAAGAAGCCATTTAATTAAAACATTCAAATAAAAAATGCACCCTTTTTGTAATTAGTACTATTCCCCTCTTGATACTCAATTTTAAAGTTGAGATCACTAGGTGCTCCCCTGCCAATGCCAATTCATTTCTACTATACTTTGTGTGCTATTTGCTATGTGTTCTTGATTCTGCAAAGTGATAACACTCCTCACTATAAGTTTCCTGGAAAGAAAAGTATAGAGTATCAGCACCAGGACAGGACAGGACAAGAGACTAGTACCACTGACTTCCTCAACACTCAAGTAAGTATCAGGAGAAAACAGGGAAACACTACTGAAGGTGCCCTTAAAAGTTTTTAAATGGTGTTTATAGCAGTTTTCATAACAGGGGAAAGATTTCACACATTTGGTACCCAGGAGTTGTTCTTACATACCTTTCTCTTGAAAAGTATCAGAGGGGTAGCCGTGTTAGTCTGAATCTGTAAAAAGCAACAGAGGGTCCTGTGGCACCTTTGAGACTAACAGAAGTACTGGGAGCATAAGCTTTCGTGGGTAAGAACCTCACTTCTTCAGATGCAAGATTACTTGCATCTAAAGAAGTGAGGTTCTTACCCACGAAAGCTTATGCTCCCAGTACTTCTGTTAGTCTCAAAGGTGCCACAGGACCCTCTGTTGCTTTTTACAGATTCAGACTAACACGGCTACCCCTCTGATACTTTTCAAGAGAAAGGTATGTAAGAACAACTCCTGGGTACCAAATGTGTGAAATCTTTCCCCTGTTATGAAAACTGCTATAAACACCATTTAAAAACTTTTAAGGGCACCTTCAGTAGTGTTTCCCTGTTTTCTCCTGATACTTACTTGAGTGTTGAGGAAGTCAGTGGTACTAGTCTCTTGTCCTGTCCTGTCCTGGTGCTGATACTCTATACTTTTNGTACTTCTGTTAGTCTCAAAGGTGCCACAGGACCCTCTGTTGCTTTTCTCTTGGAAGTTATTCCAAATACAGTATAGTTAAACTTAGCACTTAAAGTACATTCTACTTAATATTTCAACAGTGCTTGGAAAATATAAACTAATTAGCATGTTTCTTATTTTAGATGTGAGGGCAGCAAGACATAGGGATGTTGAGAGACTTGCCCATGGCCGCGCAGCAAGTCTGTGTCAGACCAAGAGTTTGGAACCAGGAATTCCTGGCTCCTAGTTCTACTTCCAGTCTACTAGATTTCACTAGCTCGCAGAATAGACCTAAAACAAGGATATTGTAGGCTGTAATTAAATAATAGACACCACCTAAGAAGACAAGTTAAGGTGAGCACACTCATCAGTTGACAGAGGGAGAAATTAACTGTGTGTCACTATTAGACTCCGAAGTCAGTGCAGTAAGACCAAGTAGAGGGACAAGGGCTTCCTAATAAGGAATGGAACTGTCAAGTTTTGTTTCTTTGTTTTTTCCAATTAGTCTGCACTTCAGGAACAAAATTTCTCAACATTTCCATGCTATGTTCATGTTTCACTAGTGAAGTTTGTTGTAATGAAAACCTAGGGCTGAATATTTGGCTGTCAATTACAGAAGAGCAATTCCATTATTTCATTCACCAGTGTAAATAAGAACAAAGTCTGGCTCCTATACCATTGGGTAGCTTTACTGGGAAACCCATACTTATCCATATCCTGAGCTACTTTGGCTTTCTGTGCTGCCATAAGTCATGTGCTGAGGATGCTTCATGCCGTACCCAGGCACTATTCAAGTTGTTTGTTTAGTTTTAGCAGATTACTCTCATATTCGCTACACCTTTTTGCTTGTGTCATTATCAAATAGAATAATGACAACACAGTGTTTCAAAGATGATCATTGTGGGCCTCAAATCATAAAAATGTAGAGCTGGAAGTGACCTCTAAGGTCACGTAGTCCATCCCCCTAAACCAAGGCCAGACCAAGTATACCTAGGTCATCCCTGACAGGTGTTTGCCTGTCTCAAAATCCTCCAATAATGGGAATTTGGCAACCTGCCTTAGTAACCTGTTGCAGTGCTTAATTATCCTTACAATTAGGTTTTTCCTAATATCTAAACTAAATCTCTCTTGTTGTGTGGTACAAATTTAGACTACAGTTTCTTGGACTCCCTTTGACTATTGACTATTTTTCAGTTAAATAATTCCAGTAATGAAGCCACTCCAGTATACAAGACACTGAACATCAGATAAAGTTTAGTACTTCAGAAGATGACTTCACACCTCTTGATGCTTCCCCATGTCCTTTTGTCCTTTATAAAATATCTGGGAACCTATATTACCAAGATTTTTTTTCTTGCCCAATTTTTCCAGTACATTTGTTTCCACTGAGCTAGCACTGATGTCCATTTTTATTGCAATTTCAGCCATTGCAGCCTGTCTGTTTTCTAATACCAAATATTCAACTACAGCAGATATTTTAAGTTTCAACAAAACTGTCCTAGGCAGGATCCTTTTGCTCCTGGGCTCCCAAAAATATTATTCTGTGCCTGTCTCCTATCTGGACAATATTGTGGTATTTAACATCTGACCCTTAATTCTGCAAGCAAAAGCAATAATAATAAGGAAGTTATATTTTAGCTTGATTTTCCACTGTGAGAGACAGCACTTTTTGCTTTTGGAGTCCTTTTCTATTCCATTCTAATAAAAGAATAGGCTTATTCTTAAACAAATAATCAGATGAGTTCTCACACATTTTACCCTGAGCTGACCTAGCAGTTCATCTAATTAGCCATGTAATAAACTGTTCCACGGCAAATATACTGCCGTACAGCATCTTTTTCTAACCCTTTTCGGTAAAAATCTTTCTGAAAACAATATAATATAGGCAAGAAAAAACCCCTTTTATTATTAGCTTTTTGTTGCAATCATTCCACCGTTATGCATGTTACAGTTAAGAACATAAGAATGGTCATACTGGGTCAGACCAATGGTCCATCTTGCCCAGTAGTCTGTCTTTCGACATTGACAGAATAGGGCAATTTATGGAGTGATCCATACCCAGTCTTCTGTCCCTTCTTAGATCTCTCTGAGTGTACCCCATCAGGTGTAAAGCTTTGTGCCTCTATAGGCAATCCAGAAGGCAAACCAAATTCAAGTCACAAGCCTTCTGAAAGGTGATAAGATAGGCATCAATACTTCTCTCCTTCAACTGGGACGACCAATTAGTATCTATACTTTCTGCTTACTGAGTCATCAGGTCCCTAGCTCCTCAGTTATGTGAGGTCCCGTTCATGCTGATGCTTCCATTCTCACTCTGCCTCCCTGTGCCAGAGATGCTGGACTCGGTCTGCTCTCTCCAGTCTGAGAACTTCTGTCTCTCCAGGTGTAAATTTTCTCTGTCATCTGCAGTTTTTGTCCTCCAGCTGCAGCCTCCTCCACTCTATGCTCTGCTGATTTGAGGAGATGAGTCTGGATAGGACCCAGTTGCTCTTCCAGTCATTGTATACATTCCTATAATCCTCCACGCCTTTCTGGGAACTTCTAATTTTCAGACTGTCCCAGTTCTGCTCGTCCATTCTGATCTCTGACTCTTGGGGCACCTGCATGCCCTATGGGAGAACTGGGACTCTCCTTTGAGGCCGATACTCAGTTCTGCCTCCAGTCAGATTCATAAAGTCAAGGCAGAAGCTCAGATCACTCAAGTTTTTTACAGTTTAGCTCTTTGTACAACTTTACTCACTGTTCCTTCTTGGAGCTGTTAATAATTCTTTTTTTCCTGTCTGTCTTTTTCTACTTTCATCCCCAAAAGAATACAAGGCCCTCTTTTATCTCTTCCTCCTTCTTCAAGACTTATTTTTCTGTCTGTTGCCACTTATTGGAAATCCACCCCATCTCAAAACCATCCTTCATGCTGCCATCAATATATTATTATTAGAATTGGGTGCCAAAGTGATTTTTTTTTTCAGTTGGGCCTGCAAACTAAAAAAACAAAACAAAACAAAAAAAAATATTTGATTTGGTTCTGAAAATGTTTGGTATTTGTAAAAGTCTGATGCCTAAGTGCTTTGCTGGATTAGGATTTAGGGGAGTTAGGTAATATGATCTACCAGCAGACAGAGATAGGAAATTTTCATAGGAGCGTCACTTCCATCTAAGCAACCCACTTTTCTTCTTCTCTCAGCAGGGAGAAACAGTTTTGTCCATTAATTGGGGAATTTAGCTCTATTTTTCTTTGAAGTTTCTTTCCCTCTTTTTTTCTCTGTCTTAAGATTTTGCAGCATTTTTAGCTTTTTTCTAGAAATGGAGTAATTCTCTTACTTCTCTTTCAACTAATATAAGTGGTCACTTGGTTGTTTTTAATTCTTTTTATCCTTTTGTAGGAAAAGTTTTTATTCCAGTGTGCTGACTTCCTTTTAGCAGGAAATGTTCACAAATGACACTCAAAACTGAAATAAATATTATTCATTATCTTCAACTGGCTTTGAATTGGGCCCATAGTAGTTTTCAGAGCTGGAAGCTGACATTTTTCATGATCCCAATTACTAAAGTAAAAATAAACAAAAAGAGAACATATTACATCTTGAAACCATTTCAGGATATGCCAGAGAGCTTAATAACTTGACTTTTATTCAATAAAGCATGAAATTTGTCAATGACAGAGCATGGCATATAGTGACAGAAGGTACAGTGACAATGCTAATGATGTTCCTCTTGCATAATCGGAGAGTGAGATGTCTGCATCCCTTATCTACCCATGATTATCATTTGGTCAATAAAAATGCCTCCCTTCAGCAGGGGAAAACAAGAAAGTATTTTTGTTAAGAGTTTGCCATAAGTTAAGTTGAAGGGTAAACGTGACATTGTGTCCTATTCAGTAATGTCAGTGCTCTAAAGCACTATTGTTGTGTGAAGGGGTTCTTGTTCACTACATTTTATTTGAAACAATGTTAGAGGTTCAAGATGGGGTGCTAGAGACAATTAATAGTTGTCTACCATTCTGCACAAAACACATCCAGAATTTATCTTTTAAAATAGTGGCTGTTCTACATTTGCTACACAGTCTTGCATCTGTATTTCCATCTTCATTGAAAATGTGGTTTGAATCAACATGGGAAGGTGGAAAATGTAAATACTGCACAATACCATAATTGTATGTGTTCCACCAGGCCAAAGTATTACCTCAAAAACCAGTACACAAGGGTATTCACACAGGGTGGCATTGGTCCTTTAAGAGGGAAGAAGCCAGTGCAACTGTGACTGGTCAACTTACTTCAGGTGGGCTTAAGAGAAGACACATGGGTTCCAGAGGGAAGGAGATTGGGTGAATCAGTCAAGAAAGAAAGAAAGAGGTAGAGAGTAGATGTGGGGCTCTCACTGCCTGAGGGAGGACTCTTGCACAAGAGGAAGGCCCAGGGCAGTGGTCCTATGGACACTGTCCTATACAAGGGGCAGGGAGCTGGGAAAAGCACAGGACAGCTGTGAGACTCTTGTTAAGCCCAGGATGGGTGGATATTGTTTGTGTTATTGTTTCTTTTGAGCTTTTGAATTCTAGTAGGAGACTCTTGGAGCAAGCCCAAAAGCCCTATAGTCTGAAGGAATCTTGAGACAGAGGAAGAGCCTAGAGTCAAAGAAAGCAGCAAAGCCAGAACCTTTTGAGTGATGGTATTGACCATCATTTTGTGATATGAGGTCTGTATTAATAAATTAAGACATCACATATTCCAGTCTGTGTTGGAGAACTGTTTCTGAGGAGCTCTGAGAAGGAGAAACAGAGGGTTGGGGGCACATACAGGACCACCCCCTGCCAGGAATTGTGCTCTAGGATGGTGACCCTATGACAGGTATCTTCCTATACAGTAGGGTTTGATTGTTGGGAGTTAAGTACTTTTGCCTACAGATTTAGGTGGGAACAAATCTCCACAGTGCTTCAGGAAGTCTAACTAGCCAGAGGCCTCCAGCAATGTAAGTTCCCTATGCCACTGCCTCTTAGTCTTCCTCCTCCTTCCCGCATAACCCCACATTCTCTCTTCCCACTCCCACAAGCACTTCCCTCTCCCAAATACCCCCTTCCCAAATCTCATCCCCCATCCCACTTCTCCCCTCTTTCCATTCCTTCACAAGCCCCTAATTTTCACCACTCCTTTACTCTCTGAAAGTCCCAAGTGATCACTACACAAAGTCACTCAGCTATCCTCCCTGGGGAGATCCCCTTCTAATTGTCCCGTCTTCATCCCTCTTCCCTCTGCCTCTCCTAGACACCCTCTCCCACAAGTGCCCCCCAAGGCTCTATCACCTGAGTTTCCCTGGTTATGTTAGTTCTACCTAAGACCGCTTCTGTGCCAGCACCTGCCCTCTTCAGCTCTCCTTCCCAATAGCCCCTGTTTCTACACCTGTCCCTTCAGATCAAACATCTACCTTTTCCAGATGGCCACATAAAAATCAAGGCATTGTAGCAGGTGTTCCAGAAGGTGAGGGAGGCCAATAGTTGCTCTGGTGCAGAGCTGCAGGTGTCTACAAGGAGCTGCATGCCATCCTCAGTGGCGACCCCACTTCTAACACCAAGAGCCATTGTGGATACTTCGGGACACGGGGAGGGGGCTGGAGTCACAGGCTACTGGAATGAACCCTGAGGATGAGGGGCAGGCGACAGGGAGATTCAGTGGTGTGATAAGCCAGGACCTCTTTTGGACTCCTCAGTGGTCTGGCCACTCCCAGGAGTACAGCTCTGCTATCGCCTGATGCAGCGGAGGGAACTTTCTGGTAATCCTCAGCTTGATTCAATACTGCAGGAACACTATGCTCATGTACTACTTTTTAAATCAGGCTAGAAGAGTTAGGGAAATAACCAATACAAGTACAGTTGCCCTCTGCTTTTCATTCCTTTGTACATCTAGGCAGAGGGGGTCCTGCAGAATAGTTTGCTTATGCACAGTGGAATGTCCCATGAATCCTCCATAGATATCTAGAGAACTTTCCTGGAGGTAATCTGCAATCCTGGGCTGAAGGTTTCTTGGGAGGGCTGACTGTTTTCTTGACCTGCTGTAAGACACTTTGCCATGCCACTCAGCAATTACTTCAGTCGGCACCATTGCATCACCCTGGTTAGCAGTATACGGACCCAGTCTGCAGCCAGGTGCATACAGGAGCTACTCTCTTGCAGCCTTGGTTCCGTTCCCCTCAGTAATGAGATATCAGCTACGATCACTACGGGCGGCCTGTGGAAAATGGTGCCAGTATTCAGCACATTACCCTTATGCACTTGTACTGATACCCCAGTGCTGCTACCCCTCCCCATTATCCCAACTCACCTCCTTCCCATTGGGCCGTACACACCATAGCTGGGGCTGCCACCATGCTCTATGACTCCCAAGGCAAGTGAGAAAGTTGTGCTTGTAACTTGTTTGAATCAAGGGATGTAAGTGCAATTACAATAGTAGCCCTGTCCATTGTATCTTTAGCAGTTGCAAATGCGGCCTTGAGGGTTTCTTCAAGCACACCGGCAGAGCGGCTCGGGCCAGATAAGAAGGAGAAATAAGAGGACTAAGGAAGATGTATTCCAAGAGGTCCTGCAAGCCTCTGATGCTTCAGATTGTGAGTAGAGGGCAGAAATCAACAGGAAATACTGGCAGCAAGAGATGACAGTGCTGCTGAGGAAGCAAACAGACATGCTGCAGTCTCTAATGGATCTTCAGGATGAGCACATCTGTGCTCACCTCCCTCTGCAGCCCATAGAGGACTTCATTCCAGGACCTAACTGCACTCCCCAGCAGCACCCAAGCCCCAGGGAGAGCTCTATAGCCACTGCTCGTCATCACATACCTGCATAATGATGCAATCCCACCAGTCAGTTCTTAAGTATCAGAGAGGTAGCCGTGTTAGTCTGAATCTGTAAAAAGCAACAGAGGGTCCTGTGGCACCTTTGAGACTAACAGAAGCACTGGGAGCATAAGCTTTCGTGGGTAAGAACCTCACTTCTTCAGATGCAAGTAATGGAAATCTCCAGAGGCAGGTATAAATCAGTGTGGAGAGAACGAGGTTAGTTCAATCAGGGAGGGTGAGGTGCTCTGCTAGCAGTTGAGGTGTGAACACCAAGGGAGGAGAAACTGTTTCTGTAGTTGGATAGCCATTCACAGTCTTTGTTTAATCCTGATCTGATGGTGTCAAATTTGCAAATGAACTGGAGCTCAGCAGTTTCTCTTTGGAGTCTGGTCCTGAAGTTTTTTTGCTGTAAGATGGCTACGTTTACATCTGCTATTGTGTGGTTGAAGTGTTCTCCTACAGGTTTTTGTATATTGCCATTCCTGATATCTGACTTGTGTCCATTTATCCTCTTGCGTAGTGACTGTCCAGTTTGGCCAATGTACATAGCAGAGGGGCATTGCTGGCATATGATGGCATATATAACATTGGTGGACGTGCAGGTGAATGAGCCGGTGATGTTGTAGCTGATCTGGTTAGGTCCTGTGATGGTGTTGCTGGTGTAGATATGTGGGCAGAGTTGGCATCGAGGTTTGTTGCATGGGTTGGTTCCTG
>NC_048310.1:16297475-16375790 GCF_013100865.1 Trachemys scripta elegans
TCTGACTTGTGTCCATTTATCCTCTTGCGTAGTGACTGTCCAGTTTGGCCAATGTACATAGCAGAGGGGCATTGCTGGCATATGATGGCATATATAACATTGGTGGATGTGCAGGTGAATGAGCCGGTGATGTTGTAGCTGATCTGATTAGGTCCTGTGATGGTGTTGCTTGTGTAGATATGTGGGCAAAGTTGGCATCGAGGTTTGTTGCATGGGTTGGTTCCTGAGTTAGAGTTGTTATGGTGCGGTGCGTGGTTGCTGGTGAGAATATGCTTAAGGTTGGCAGGTTGTCTGTGGGCGAGGACTGGCCTGCCTCCCAAGGTCTGTGAAAGTGAGGGATCATTGTCCAGGATGGGTTGTAGATCACTGATGATGCGTTGGAGAGGTTTAAGCTGAGGACTGTAGGTGATGGCCAGTGGAGTTCTGTTGGTTTCTCTTCTGGGCCTGTCTTGTAGCAGGAGGCTTCTGGGTACACGTCTAGCTCTGTTGATTTGTTTCTTTATTTCCTTGTGTGGGTATTGTAGTTTTGAGAATGCTTGGTGAAGATCTTGTAGGTGTTGGTCTCTGTCTGAGGGGTTGGAGCAGATGCGATTGTACCTCAGTGCTTGGCTGTAGACGATGGATCGTGTCGTGTGACCGGGGTGGAAGCTGGAGGCATGAAGGTAGGCGTAGCGGTCGGTGGGTTTTCGGTATAGGGTGGTGTTAATGTGGCCATCGCTTATTTGTACAGTGGTGTCTAGGAAGTGGACCTCCCGTGTAGATTGGTCCAGGCTGAGGTTGATGGTGGGGTGGAAGCTGTTGAAAGCATGGTGGAATTCTTCCAGGGTCTCCTTCCCATGGGTCCAGATGATGAAGATGTCATCAATATAGCGTAGGTAGAGAAGGGACATGAGTGGACGAGAGCTGAGGAAGCGTTGTTCCAGGTCAGCCATAAAAATGTTGGCATATTGTGGGGCCATGCGGGTGCCCATAGCAGTGCCACTGGTCTGGAGGTATATATTGTCACCAAATTTGAAATCATTGTGCGTGAGGATAAAGTCACAGAGCTCAGCAATAAGTTGTGCTGTGTCATCATCAGGGATACTGTTCCTGACAGCTTGTATTCCATCTGTATGTGGGATGTTTGTGTAGAGAGCCTTACATCCATGGTGGCTAGGATGGTGTTTTCTGGAAGGTCACCAATGCATTGCAGTTTTCTCAGGAAATCTGTGGTGTCACGGAGATAGCTGGGAGTGCTGGTGGCGTAGGGTCTGAGTAGGGAGTCCACATATCCAGACAGTCCTTCAGTGAGAGTGCCAATGCCCGAGATGATGGGGCGTCCAGGATTTCCAGGTTTGTGGATCTTAGGTAGTAGATAGAATAACCCCGGTCGGGGCTCCAAGGGTATGTTGATTTGTTCCTGTGTTAGTGTAGGGAGTGTCCTGAGTAGATGGTGCAGTTTCTTAGTGTATTCCTCAGTGGGATCTGAGGAAAGCGGCCTGTAGAATTTGGTATTGGAGAGTTGTCTGGCAGCCTCCTTCTGGTAGTCAGACCTGTTCATGATGACAACAGCACCTCCTTTATCAGCCTCTTTGATGATAATGTCAGGGTGGTTTCTGAGGCTGTGGATGGCATTGTGTTCTGCACGACTTAGGTTATGAGGCAAGCAATGTTGTTTTTCCACAATTTCTGCCTGTGCACGTCGGCGGAAGCATTCTATGTATAGGTCCAGACTGTCATTTCGACCCTCAGGAGGAGTCCATGTGGAGTTCTTCTTCCTGTGTTGTTGGTGGGAGGGTATCTGTGTATCAGTGCGCTGTTCAGTATTATCATGAAAGTATTCTTTGAGTCGGAGGCGGCGAAAATAGGCTTCCAGATCACCACAGAACAGTATCATGTTCGTGGGGGTGCTGGGGCAAAAGGAGAGTCCCCGAGATAGGACAGACTCTTCTGCTGTCCTTCTGCTGAAACAAGTCAGTTCTTGTTTCTCAAACCCAGAGCCGATGGTCCACCGTGTTCAGCTGCTCCGTGAATGCCAACAGTAATCTTGAATTGTTTCTTTCCATGGCACACAGCAAGGCAGACACCAAGTCATCGTCATCAGATTCACAGATCAGGAAATACTGCAGGATCAGGTATGTAGTGTTCATAACATTCAGCACAATAATGGAGAACAGTGCAGGATCCATGCTTTCTGACAAAGCTGGCAGGCACGCAGGCTACAGGGGTTGTTGAAAAGTGATGTGAAACATACTAGGATGTCTAGAGAATGATGGGATGGAGAAAACTGCATCATGGCACACTGAACCTGCCCCTATAAGGCATTGCAAATAATTTCCAAAACACTGTGCGGCAGATGGTGGCAAGTTGCACGGTGGGATAGCTACCCACGGAGCACTGCTCTCTGTATTGATGCAAGAGCTATTACAATGGATCTGCTCAGCCAACACAAGGAGCATAGTGATGAAATAGTGATTTAATTATGTACGTCGACATAATTTAAGTCAACTTAACTTTGTAGTGCAGACAAGCCCTGAAAGTTGATCAAAGTTTGCAGGAGTTCTGGTTGAGTAGCTTTAAAGTTATTATAAATGTTTCTATTTGCAGTAGGATGGGGATATTTTTAACAAATGTATCTTAAGTGGAACTTAAATGCCAACAGAAAGCAAACAGGCTAGAAAACTTGTTTGCATGGGAATTCAATTTACATGTTCCTTTAAATTAATATTTGATAAGGTGATCCAAACATTTCCATGTAATGGCATTATGCTTAAATACAACTCCCATGTACACCAACTGTAAGGGAAACACAATACAAATTATTCTGTATAGTCACGCGCACACAACCCCACTACGTTTACAAAAGTGCTGGACTTGCCGCAGCTTCCATTCAAATCGAAGGGTGCTTAGCATTTTTGAAAATCTGGCTACTTTATTTAGATTCTGGAGCCTAACTTTTGACTTCTGTTTGTGACAATTTTAGTGTAATTTTTTAAATTTATTATTAATTTATTTATTAAAAGAACCTATAGAAAAAAAACAAAAATCAGAATGGAGATTCTTAGATGATTAATACGTAGAATGGTGCAAAAAGCCAGTAAAGATAGCTATAAAGCACACTCCATGCTTAACAAGAAGCCACAAGCAAGCTTTGAGTGCAAATCCTCTAATCCCAATTTTAGTATAGATCATATTGCCCAGGATTGTTCACATTGCCCAATAAAGGGGATTTTATCTCCCTAAACTGATGATTATTCATGTGTCAATGAACTAGATGAATGAATTAGATGCACAGCTCAAACTACATAGCTCAAAATAGGCAGCATCATTTACCACTGATTTGGATTTGATAAAAGGGATGGATTTTTTTTTTAATTTGAACTTTTGCAAGGGTTTTCTACACAGTTCTAGCAAAAACTGCATTCTTGTAGGTGGGGAGAAATTTCATTCAAATTTTGGTTGAAGGTTGAAGCTGATGTTTGAATGGTAAATTCCACTCGCTGACTTACTCAATATGCAAGTGATCAGTGCTACTTTAGACTCATAAATGACAGTGCTTAGAGAGAGAGAAGGGACTCTTATTCATGGATTAAAACCGTGAAATCCGGTCCCTGGCACAAATATAAAATACTTCTTAGGTGGATTTAGGAGGAGCTACAGCAGTTGACATCTGAGAGACTCAGCCCAGTGCTGACTCACCAGTAGCATTAGAAGAAGTACCAGTGAGACAGCCTGAGAGAGTCAACACACAAAGTCGTAAGGGAACAGAAGTGCTTTTGCAGCAGTAGAAAGTGATTAGATGGTTGGTGACACAATCACTCTATTTCTTTCCTTTCTTCTTTATGGAGTTTGTGTGCACGTGTAAAGGATGCAGAAACATAATAAAAATATTCTGCATATGTTCAGAGTGCCTTTTATGTAAGCATTTTGGAATGCTTTACAAAAACAATTTTACTAAGTCTCACAACACCACTGAGAGGGGGTGAGGCTTATATATAAGGACCATTTCACTCACCACTGAAATGCAGTCTCCACTAGAGTGGAAGACAGCAGCTGTTTAACTACAGGATAGAAAGTAATATCTAAAAGAAATGTCAGGCAATTACTAGAGCTGAGGGAAAAAATTGCAACAAATAATTCAATAGGCAAATTTTCACTTCTTTTTCAAGGCCCCATATTCTTAAATTCCTTTGTTCATAATTGTCCATGAATTTCTTCAGTGGGAATTACAAATTATATTTGAAGATACAGTTTAATTTGAAATTGCCTTTTGGGGAATATTAAACATTAACATTTGCTTCTCATGAGCATCCATGCTAGTAAATTCTGAGTTCTCAAATATGCATAGAAACCAACTCAAAAGAGGTCATAAATATGGTCAAATTGAAAGTCACTTTGAAGTTCAAATGAAAATACCTAGACTTTTTTTCTCCACTGAATTAGTAGGAGTTAGGGAGGGCCAGAGTGAAGAAGACAAGCCATAAGGGCTGCGGGAACAATGTACATCATCTCTCTCTGGCTCCACAGAAATTAGACAAAAAGATGAAACAGACCCAAGATTTATTAGCTTTTCTGCAGAGCTCCCACATGGTCCCAAGTAGCGGCTGTAACCACATGGGAGTCCCTGGCAGTGTAGCTCCAATGCACCTGTAATAGAATCCCATCAATCATGCATGTTCAGTAACTTTATGCTACAATACTTCAGATGTGAATCATCCGCATGAGCATTTCAAAATACTTCATTAACTGCAAAATGTCCTTTATGTTAAACAAGACAACCATGCCAGGTTAGAGAAGAAAAACAAAGTGGAAAAACAACCCGCCACCATGAAGCTGAAGATGTTTTTTCTTTTATTTGCTTAACTCTTGTTAAAAAAAAATCACTCCCTTGCTGAGTCTTTCTATGCCAAATGTCAGCCCTGAGTGCATCTTTCCGGGAAAGTTATAGACCCCTGAAAAATGGAGTTTATAATGGAAATGCTGACAGCTGGTTAGCAGTGTTACTTGACACTGCAATAATACACTCTAACTACTCTAATTCTGATGAACAAGTTACTGTAATGTAACTCCCAATCTATAGTAGGCAACAAATTTTTCTTGTTTATGGGCCTCAGTGTGGGAAGAAAAGTGCAAGTCCCACTAGAGAAGGCTGGCAGAAGGAAGTTCTATGTAACTATGCTTCTGTTTCACCATTGCACGAACGTGGGGCTGAAAGAGCTAATGTGCTAACTTGGAATGAACAACATTATCAACACTCCTTAGCAAATGCATTCAGAGATGAGGCACAAAGGTCTAGCTCTAAATCTAATCATTAGTGCCTTCCATCTTAAGGTTTTCTGTATAAGGGGAATATCACCCGATGCCAGAACTAAAACCACCTCTGATGGAACACAATGGTCATTCTGCACCTGTAATACTAATACTCTTTATATGCAGGGGCAAAAAAAGAAGGTAGTGAAGAATAATTTCTCAGTTGAAACCTTTACACAGAGTTTATTTCTAAATTTAATAAGTGGAAAGTAGACAGCTTTAGATTGAATGCTCTCCAGAGTCATGTACCTTCCACATGTGCAGCAAAGAATTCATAAGCTTGTTGTAGTGAGGTAAGTGGATGTTTGTTATTATGAGAAAACAGAATTCTAAGTGTTCATTCTATTATTCTTGTTCTAGAATGGCACTGGAGTCACACAATGCCTCTTTTCCCCTCTAACTGTGGGGTTGCACTTGCTACAGTTTGTGCTACTAGAAAAGAAAGGGAAAACAAATGAAAGTATGCTTGAATTATTTTATAAAGAGCAAAATAAAAATACATCTTTTCAAAAGCTTTTCTAAAATATCTAAATACCTTTTCCTCACAACCTATTTCTGCAGTATTAAATTATAGCTTTTTGGTTTTTAATAAGTGTTTAAGTTCAGAAAAAGTGTATGTGTTTATGAGAGAGGTTATATATAAACTACATCATTTTAAGAATGGATAGTGAAATGCAATTGCTATTAATTATAGTAAATAACCAAGGTAGATAAATATGGGTAGCTTTTAGCAAATGGGCAGCTTATACCACTGCTGAAGAAAAAAAAAATGAAGAGAAAAACTTTTGGAATGGAATAGTAAATAGCAGCAGAAGCAGGGCAAACGCTACAATCAAACTGCACCGATTTGATGATTTTTTTAAAAAAGGAATCAGAAGATTATGACCTTCTGCTTTGTTTTACCTGGGAAATTACTCAAAGCCCTTCTTGAAACCCCAAGGATCCTGCACTCCCAACATATTTCCCTTTTATTTCACATTCCATGTCAACCTTATGTGGGGTTGATCTTACTTTCAACGGAGTACACATTTCCCAGAAGATCCCAGCAATGTCAATCCACAGTCAGAGAGAAATTAATAAAAGGAGGTGTAGAGTTCTGTCCTTCCATGATAACTCACTGCACACCCAGCCCAAAACCTCCATTCCCATGGCATCAGGCTTGACTCCTAAATGAGGATTCCCTTGCCTGATAATACATTGTGTAAATACTAGACCTCTGCTCTGGACCAATCAAACACTGTTAGTAATTGTCAGTTAATATCCCAACATTTATACCTAACAGAGAGTGTGTTAACACCAGTACAATGCAAACGGAATGAGGGGATTATAAATGTAATATCAACTGCAGTCATCATCTGCCCTCAATTTGGCCCCCACTTGCACTCCATTTACATGAGTAAATGGCCTTTGCATGTGAAAATTATATTGTTTGCGTTTACGAGTGACAATACTCAACAATCACATTCACAAATGGATTTTATGCACAATGGGCTATATTTTGAAAATGTTTCCTACAGCCACTTTAAAGCAGTAAAAAGTGCCAGACTGATAGGGCACTGTTAGTTTCCAGAACTATCTACAAATGTGACCATTTGGGGGTACGCTTGAGGAATACTGATATTTATTGCTATTGCAGAATGTGGCTGCCTATTTGGAGTTGGTAACTAAAAGGGAAATACAAAATACCCGTTCTTCTGGAACTGCAGTACCTGGCTATTCACTCTCTTCTTGTACACGAGCAAGTATATGACCAAGCAAGTACAACTCCGTTCATTTTATGTTGTGTTAGGATGACACTTCATGCCATCAAATATAGGTAAAATATAACACTTGTACAATGTGATGTAGCAAAAAGTAGGTTTAATATATACATTTTTTTTTCCAACTCAGATATTGTGTGGAGCAATATGAATATGTGTAGCAAAGCAACTGCCCTCCATTTCTTCAGTTTATTTTCCCAGCATTATTTCTGTTGATACACCTGAAGGTCCCAGTTAGTCCATGCTGGAGCATCTACAAGACCTCTTTATTCATGATTGTAAACTATGTATTTTGTGTTGCACTGCATATCAATACTTATGCTATGCCAGAATATTTGTATTCATTATATGGTCTGATGAACTCTGTTTCATATGCTAGGTATTAAAAATAACCCTAATACTTAACTCTTCTATAGAACTTCCCTCATTCTCAAAGCACTTTTCAAAAGAAATTCATTATCATCATCCCCCTTTTACAGACAAGGAAACTGACATGGAGAGGTGAATAACTGGCCAGGAATACAACCCAAGTCCTTTGACTCTCAGTATCCACACTGGTCCATGCTGCTTGGAAAATGCTTGCGACACAATGTATGGGAAGATGGATAAAGAAAAAAAAACCTTATAAATTATATTTTACACCTGCAGTATATGATGAATAAGCAAGATTTTCTTGCAGTCTGTACTAGATCCAATTACCACAATCATCATACCTAAATTTTCTCAATAACATAAGTACGGCCATATTGGGTCAGACCAACGGTTTGTCTAGCCCAGTATCCTGTCTTCCAACAGCAGCCAGTGCCAGGTGACCCAGAGGGAATGAACAGAACAGGTAGTCACCAAGTAATCCATCACCTGTGGCCCATTCCCAGCTTCTGGCAAACAAATGGTAGGGACACTTCGGAGCATGGTTTTGCACCCTTGCCCATCCTGGCTAATAGCCATTGATGGATCTATCCTCCATGAACTTATCTAGTTTTTTGAACCCTGTTATAGTCTTGGCCTTCACAACATCCTCTGGCAAAGAGTTCCACAGGTTGATTCTACGCTGTGTGAAGAAATACTTCCTTTTGTTTGTTTTAAACCTGCTGCCAATTAATTTCATTTGGTGACCCCTAGTTCTTGTGTTATTAGAAGGAGTAAATAATACTTCCTTATGTACTCTCTCCACACCCGTCATGATTTTATATACCTCTAACATATCCCCCCTTAATCGTCTCTTTTCCAAGCTAAGAAGTCCCATTCTTATTAATCTCTCCTCATATGGAAGCTTTTCCATACACCTAAAAAACATTGTTGCCCTTCTCTGTACCTTTTCCAATATATCTTTTTTGTGAGATGGGGTGAGCAGGTCTGCATGCGATATTCAAGATGTGGGCATACCATGGATTTATATAAAGACAATATGACATTTTCTGTCTTATTTTCTATCCCTTTCTTAATGATTCCCAACATTCTGTTCACTTTTTTTGATGGCTGCTGCACATTGAGTGGATGGTTTCAGAGAACTACCCACAATGACTCCAAGATCTATTTTGTGAGTGGTAACAACTAATTTAGACTCCATCATTTTATATGTATAATTGGGATTATGTTTTCTTGTGCACATGACTTTGCATTTATCAATATTGAATTTCATCTGTCATTTTGTTACCCATTCCGTCAGTTTTGTGAGATCCCTTTGTAACTCTTTGCAGTCTGCTTTGGACTTAACTATCTTGAGTAGTTTTGTATCGTTTGCAAATTCTGCCACCTCACTATTTACCTCTTTTTCCCTTATGAATATGTTGAACAGTACTGGTCCTAGTACAGACCCCTGGGGGACACCATTTTTTACCTTTATCCATTCTGAAATTAACCATTTGTTCCTACCCATTTTTCCTATCTTTTAATCAGCTACTGATTTTTTGCAGTTTCAATTAGGTACAGCACTGTTCTTCACTTCCTGCCTTCTCCTAATCTGAAATCTCATCCTGCAATCTTTTCCACAAATTATCATCCATGAGACCACTTGCATAAATAAGGAAAAAAGTTTGTACACTCAGCACATTGGATATAAGATTAGGACTTTTTCCAAGATCTGGACCTTGCAGTTATACAGTGTGATCCTGCACCATTTGGTCTTTGATTTATTAGGTATAGGATCAAACCCTTAAATATCTGTCATCCTATAACTGACTGCATTTCAATGGTATGTTAACTGATTTGTATTTTCATATAGGGTCCAATCCTGCATTTGTTTTGGCAGGTATGTAACACAGCACAAAACACTTGAAGACCATGAGTTCCACCTGTGGATGATGTTAATAGACTTTATTACACTGCTGCCCAAATTATAATCCTTTTTTTTTTTTTTAAATTGGGGCATCTTTTTGTAATGAGGATGGAGTTAGTACAATGTGATGTTTAATACATGCCCAATGTAATGGGATCTTGAAGAGATCATAAAAGATCAAATACTAGTTTCAATTCTTACAATAGGATTGCTTCCTTCCTATAGAAGGAAAAACAAGGTCACAAACAATTTACTGAAAACTTGGTCAGCAGGTCACATAAAAATATTTTTGCTCTTAAATAATTTCATGCCAAAAACATTTTAGGTGCTGTATACTTTACATTTCTTAATAAATATTTTATAAGATTCAATGACAGATGCTATTTAAACATGTGATAAACCTGAATAATAATTTGTCGGCGACACTTATCAGCACACAAAAAGAATCACTAGGAAAAAAAGGTAAAAGTGCAAACCTTGCATTAGATCTGAAACTAAAATCTTAGATGAGGCACAGAATCCATAATAACCTTCATTAAGGTTACTACTGAAAATTGACTGGCAACCTGGGGGTCTTTCAATGCCCTATTTTTACTACTGCTGTCCTTTCATCTTAATTTGAATGAAATCTTCATGTGCTTCCCCCACCCACACTGATAATTATATGAAGAAAGAATGTGTCAGGTTCACACATAAACTCCTCACATGATAATTTTCTCCCTGCATTGTTCTCCCTTCTGAATTGGTTTTCTTCCATTAAAGCAGATTCTGCCCATAACTGTCATGCTACTTACAAAACAATTTCAGGAAAGAGTTTTTGGGTCAGTCAGCTTTGACCATCTTGGTTTTTGTTGTTTTGAGTGAGAGCTGGGTATGTGACAGGCTGACATGATTACGGCTGTGTTTTTTCCTGTCTTTTTAAGCTTATCTGCAAGACACACTGACTCTGAGACCCTGCACTGCTAAGAGACTGACAAAACCCATCCTGTTAGTGACTGATTACTCTCACAACCAGGAGGTAGAACTGATCAATGAATGGATAGACTTGTCAGAGAATTCTTTTTGGGATCTCTTTGGTATGGTATGCAGCAGGTGTAACAGCAGAAAGAAAAGCATTGTAGGACTCTATTCCTACTTCTTTTATGTGCATATCCAGGCTCTTATTTTCTGCTGTTGGTGGCTTTTCACCATGGCTTGATAAGTAGATCATTCTTTTTCTTGAAAATTAAATTTAAAGTGATGCAGTAATTTCATTGATACCAGCCTGGACCTTATGATATTTACCCTTAATCCTAATAAACTTTATTATGTAATTACCTAAAAACAGTATTTCACCATATTGAACAGAAAGGAGCTCTTGTAAGAGTTAAATTTCATGGTGAACTTAGTAGTGCCTGGTTAATCACAATATTTTTAATGATGCTAGGGGTCATTACTGGAAGGAAGAACTAGGAGATTTCCATTTACTTAGATGGGCTTTAATTCAGGCCCTAGGACTCATTGTAGACTAAAGCACAGGATGGGACCTCAGGTGATCTGGATCTTTTACAGGTTCTGCTCCAGATTTCCTGCATAACCTTGGGTAAATCCCAGATTAACTACAATGTGGCCAGCTATCTAGATAGTATTGTGAATCTCATGCTATTTGGTGAGAGATTGCATGCAAATCTCAGCTTTAATTTTTTAGGTAATTTTTGAGTCCTCATGGTTGTTGGTCTATGCATGGACTCAGGATCACCTCTTGCTTCGGTCCAAGGAGATAAAGGGCGGACCTACCACCTCTCCAGTTTTTTCTCTATGAATCAGATAAGATCCAAAGTAGAGGGGAAAGAAGGCAATTTGTGGAATAGTGATAGGGACCACACATTTTGAAGAACCTTCAGTCACAGATCAGTAACCTCCTCTTCTTCAAGTGATGGTCCCTATTGTATTCCACAGTGGGTATTTGACAAGCTGTACCTAAGTAAGAGAAAGGCAGAGGAGGTAGAGTATAGGCTGAATGGAGGACAGATGTCCCAAAGGGGATATCAGCAGAGGAGTACTGCACCAAGGCATAATGTTTCACAAATGTGTGAATGGAGCCCCATGTGGCTGTTTTACTGACTTTAAGGAGGGGTATTTCCTGAGTGATGCCATAGTTGTTGTTTGTGCTTTAGTGGAATGAGCGGGGAAAGGAGGGGACAGGGAAAGTTTGATAGCTGATAGAGTAGAATGCAGCCAGAGATCTATTTGAAGATTCTGAGTTGATATGGCATGCCCTCTGATTCTTTCCGCTATACTGACTAATAGTCTTGTGGATTTCCTGATTGGTTTTGTTCTCCACAGGTAAAAGCCCAAAGCAGCCTTCATGGAAAGAAGCTAAGAGGTTCAAAGAGGGCCTTGTGAGTACTGAGAGAACAGTGTTCAAGCCCCACTGGGGAGTAGACTTCTGAATAGGAGGGAAGATTCTGAATAGGCTTTTCCAGAATCTATTGGTCAGTAGATGTGCAAAGACTAAATAGCCCTGAGAAGGTGGAGGGTATGCACTGATTGCCACCTAGGGTGACCAGACAGCAAGTGTGAAAAATCGGGACAGGGGGTGGGGTGAGGGGGGGAGGGGATAATAGGAACCTATATAAGAAAAAGACCCAAAAATCAGGACTGTCCCTATAAAATTGGGATATCTGGTCACCCTATTGCCACCAAGTGGACTCACAAGGAGTCGATGGGCAAGCCTGATGTCTTCAAAGAGAGGATATAGTCCAAGATGAGAGGAATAGCTGCAGTTTCTGGGAGAATGCCTCTGATGTGCCCAAGAAGAAAAGCGCTTCCATTTAGATAGGTAACATCTTCTAGTAGAGTTCTTTTTTATTGTTAGAAAGGAAGTCTCACATGGCTGTGGAGCATGGAAATTCTAAGGACAATGTCCATCCAAATACCAAGATGGAGTAGATGCAGATCAGGATGCTTGATCTTGCTGTTCCACTGGGTCAGCAGCTTGGGAAACATTGGGAGGGTAATTGACATGCTCTGCCATGATGACCTGTGCTCTGTCCTGATGGATTTTGCATAGAACTCGTGGCAGGAGTGGTAACAGAGGGGAGGCTTACTTGAAGTGTTTTGACCAAGGAAGGAGAATGGCAATCTAGGAGTCCTCTGGAGCAACATGTGGTGTATTTCCTCTTTGCTTGAGAAGTGAACAGATCTCTGGTTGGGGTTCACCACAGATTGAAAATATCACAGAATACCAAGTCATGGAGTTGTCAACTGTGGTCGATTGTGAAGTGTCTGCTGAGGGAGTCTGCAAGTACATTTTGCTTCCCTAGAAGATAGACTGCCTATCGAGTGATGAGATAGCTGATACACCAGTTCCAGAGGCTGACTGCTTCTGCACACAGGGAAATGGATCTAATTCATCCCTGCTTGTTTATGTACAAGACCATCAGTGTTGTCTGACATTATAAGGACATGGTGAGTGAGAAAGTACTCGCATTCCTTCAGCATTGCTTGCAACTCCAGGATATTGGCATGCAGCCTGGTCTCTTGAGACATCCAGGTTCTGTCTGCTGTGTGGCTGTTCATGTGGGCTCCCCAACCTAATAGGGATGTGTCTGTAATAAAGGTCCTGTCCAGACAGGACGGGAGAAAGGCAACATCCAAGCATACCTGATGAGGATTTGTCCACCATAGCAGGGAAGGTGCTATCTTGGTCAAAACTGTTACCATGAGGTTCATGGAATGTCAGATTGCTGAGTATACCAACTGCAGCCACATTGAAGGCAATGAAGGTGGAATCTTGTGAACGTGGTAATGAGACCATGTGACCTAGGAGAGAGCCATGTCCTGATCGGTACTCAACGGTTGCTTGTGATCTGAGTTAGGATATTGTTTATGGTCTGGAACCTGTCCTTGGTCTGATATGCTTATGCTTTTACAGTGATAAAAAAATCAAGGTGGCCCCGATGAAGTCCAGAGGTTGTGTGGCAGTGAGAACAGATTTTTTGTTGAGTTTTGGTGACTCCCAGTGAGGACAGGTGGTGTATTATCATAGAAGATGGTCTGTAGACTTCCTGGTGGGACATGGTGACAAGAAACTAGTTGTCAAGGTATGGGAAGACAATGAGACTTTCATGTCTGATGTGAGCTGCTACTACTAAGAAAATCTGGGTAAACACTCTGGGGGTGGGCACTATTCCAAAAAGGAGCTCCCTGTGCTGAAAATGGTTGGAGCTCATCATAACTCTGAGGAAGTGCCTCTGAGCAGGATAAATGTCTATGTGAAAGTAGGTGTCCTTCATGTCGAGAGCCATAAACCACATGCCATTTTCTAAAGATGGTATTTATAGATGCCAACGTAACCATGCAAATGAAGCGGTCGAGATGGGAAGTTGAGGATTGGTCTCCAACCACCCTTCTTTTTGAGTACCAGGAAATAAGTAGAGTAAAACCCTCTCCTCCGTTGTTATCAAGGGGGACATGTTCTATTGCTCCTCACAGCTGTAAGGAGTTCAACACTTGTTTGAGAATACTCTTGTGAGAGCGGCCTCTGAAAGGGTATGGGGAGGGGCATTTTGGAGAAGCTAGAGATGCAAACTCTATCAAATAACCAGAGTGTAAGACGCTCAGCCCCCATTTGTCCACTGTTATCGCACTCCAGGTGTTGAGAGACTTCTTGACAATCCACAAATGGTGTGTGTGTGGGGGGAGAATTCAGGAGGTGTTTGGCTTTCAAGTGCCTGTCAAAAATAATGTCTAGCCAGGGGCTGAAACTGAGAGTCAGAGCCTGTTGCGGGGGGAGAGGAAGGGGGGAAGTGGGACTTTTGAACCATCTGTCTTTTGTGCAATAGTTCATAGGGCCTGTGATGGAAAAATTGCTGAGCCATACCTTTAGGTCTGAATGATGAGCAGTGACACTTCCTCTTAGGGACAGACGTATATATCTCCAGTGAGCAGATAGTAGTCCTGGAATCCTTCAGGATATGGAGGGACTTTGTCTTCTGGTTGAAGAGGGAGATTCATTAAAGGGGAGGTCCTCGATGGTGTTCTGGACTACTTGAGAATCCTGATGCATACAGCCATGACTCCCTGCACATGATGATGGCGGTGGCTGTATCTCTAGAGGAAGTATCTGTGGCATCAGTGACAGATTGGAGAGCAGTCTTGGCTATCAGTTTGCCTTCGTATATCAGATTTTGGAAACAAACTCTGTCCTGTTGAGTAAGTCTGACAGTAAACTCTGCAAAGTTGGCATAGTTCAGAAAATCATATTTAGACATTAGTGCCTGATAATTGGCTGTCCTGAACTGGAGACTGGATGATGAGAAGACCTTTCTCCTCAAACCGATCCAAGTGTTTTCCTTCTTTATTGGTAGTAGACTAGGGATGTTGCTGTTTAGCCCTTTCAGACATGGCTGAATGAGATGGGAGAGGGGTTAGAAAACAAAAATTCTGCTCCTTTGGTTAGCACATAGTAACACTTCTCCCCTCTTTTTTGGGGAGAAAATGCAGGTAGCTCCTGGCTCCAGTATGGCTTCATTAACAGGGAGAGCTATTGTGTTGGATCCAGATGACTGGAGGATATTTAAGAGTTTGTGCTGGGAGTCCTGGATTTGTTCAAGAAGTATCTGAAGTTCTCCAGCAACCCTGTGAAGAAGGTCCTGGAACTGTATGAAGTAATTGGTGGGGGTGGAGATGTAAGAATCACTGCTTCGTCCTGAAGACAGCAGTCTCACTGGTTCCAGTGGAATTGCTGGCTCTGGTGCATAATGTTCATCCTCCTCTTTTGTCAGATCCAGGGGCAGATCTGAGCATTTTGCCTTAGAGGGGAGGCAAGGGGTGACTCCTTAACAGATTGGATCGACTCTGGTCCCAAGGCCCCCAAAATGGCCAGTAGGAGGTCTCAATAGGTGATCCTAGAAGGCCCCCATGTCATAGGATATCAGTGGTTCCAGGTTAGATGAGGCAGAAGTTGGTCCCAAACTGGTGCAGGTCTTTTGGGCACTGGAGGACAGGGAAAAAAGGTTCATGTGGTGGTTCACAATCTCCTGATGAAGAGAAGGCTGATTCCAGTTCCAGTAGTAGTACTGGTTGGAGGGGAGTTATATTCTGAGTGTGGGACAGGTGACAATCTCCTTCCAGCAGTTGACTCCTTCCATGGCATTATCTCTCTGGAGACAGAGGGACCTGATGGAGGCGGGGGCATACGAGATCCTGGAGAGCAAAAATGTCCTGTGGAGTGGCAACTGATTCAGATTTCCCCTGTGTGAGAGAGGTTCTACTTGTTCCAGCTGCCAGAACCAATGAGGAGGGCAGTGACCAAAGTTGATGGTGATCAGACTTTGTTGGTGCTGGTGTATTCTGGGGTTTGGGAGAATGATGGCACCGATAGAACACGGTCCGGTATTGATGGAGTTCAATGCTTTTTGTCATGCCTCTGGGACTTACAACATACTAAGTCTTCATGGGCCAAGCTGATGGGCTTGCTTACAGTCAAATCTGACTCTTTGAAGTGGATTTAGAGGGACACTTAGTCTCATTCTTACGAGAGTGCTTCCTCGCTTCCCAACAAGACCCCACAGTGGAGTCTGTGGAGGTAGATTCTCCTGCACCAGAGTTGCACTTCACAGCAGGAGGCGCACTCCTTGCTGAATCAGGCAATGCACAGAGGTGGGGGGTTCCCCAGCTTGGGTCCCATTGCAGCCTTCTCCATGAGGTATTTGCGGAGATGAATTTCCCATCTTCTCAGATACAGTTTTGGAACAATAGGCAGATACTGCACGTTGCTGCAATGTGGGCTTCCCCAAGGCAGTACAGGCAGCTCTTGTGGTTGCTACTGAACAAGAAGGATTGTAGGAAGCACTGAGTTTAAAGCCCAAGTCCACAGCATAGTCTGGTACCCAAAGCACGGTGGAGGGGGATGGTCCCCTCAGAAGACTAATCTAAGCACTAAAGCTAAAAGCTATTAAAACTCTTTACAAATGAGATAATTTTTATAGGATAAAGACTAAGCTGCAAATACTGAAGTTTCCGACCCAGACCATGTGACAGTGAGAAGGAACTGGAGAGGCGGTCAGTCCACCCTGCTCTTTATCCCCTTGGAGGGAGCCATGAGGTGAGCCAGGGTGCAGGCGTGGACCAACAGACACTACTTTCAAATTCTCTCGCTCCAGATGAATGTGTAATTTACACTAGGGACCATCACTCAAAGAAGAACCATTGATATCTAAAAAAAAATAAGGTCATGATTTGTGTGTGTGTTGGGAGGGCGGGGGGTGGCTCCTGATTTTTGAATGCCTGAAGCTGGCAAAACTGCAGCTCATTAGTTGAGATGGATCGGAACCAAAACACTGCCTCTGAATCACATGTATTTTCTGGAAGGCTGGGATCCAGGTCCACACTTCATGGCTCAAGACCATCTCTACTCAAGCTGTGCGAAGAAAGGTAATTCTGGTTTGTGGAGGATTTAGACATATGAAATTTGGTTTCTTTCCAATTCAGAATGTAAAAAAACAAAAATGTTGAAATTCGCCTTGATAAGGAAAGAGGCTTTGATTCCCCATATGAGGGCTACTAGTGCTTCTGAAGCTCGCCAGGTGGAATGGTAGGGAGCTGGGACCCTGGAAGCCCTGGGAGCACAGGCTGCCAAGAGACTATGTGGCTCAGAGCTTGGGAGCCAGTGCTCCCAGGGTCCGGCTCTCTATCATTCCACCTGGCAAGCTTTGGAAGCACTAGTAGCCCTGGTATCTCTGGAAACTAGCTCTATGGCAGCCTGCCAGATAAGCTGTGGAGGTGCCAAAAAGCCTGGGAGCTTAGAAGCTGGTGTCCCCTGAGTTCCAAGCCCTTGGCGCCCTATCAGTGCACCTGGCAGGCTGCTGAGGAGCTGTACAAGCAAGCAGGAAAGAAACCAGGCTGATATCTGACAGAATCCTTCCTGCTTTCCATTGGACTTTCATCTAAACAGAACTGCCTCTGTGGAATATTTCAGTTTTGATGAATCAGCTTTCTCAAGTGGAAAAACATTCCATTGGAGAACATCTGGCCAGCTCTTCTCTCTACTCACTAGGAGCAAAATCCATGCCACACCCCCACTAATCTTGAGAAATGTGTTTGCAGCAGTGGGGCTGCCCATCAGCTGGAGTTGTGTATAAGACACACTCTCTCTCCCAAGCTGCAAAGTGCAGCATTTGACAACCACCACTACAGCCCTAGAGCTGGCCCCACTGTGCCAGGGATGCTTCTCTTCAGGAGAAGATTAGTTAGCGGATCCACTGTGTGGCAGATCTAGTCTTCCTCCTATTACTCCCCAAGGCCAGTACAGTCCTGCCCTGAACAAACATCACTAGCCCCTGCAGAGCTGAACCAATGAGGGTGTATGTGAATCATTTGTTAGTGTGCGCAAATCCCGTCAGCCTCATAGACAGTGGAGACACATCACTTCCAAAATCCTGTCTAAAGGTATGTCTACACTGCAATTGGAGTGTGACTGTAGCACAAGTGGACATACCCAAGTTAGCTTTAATTCAGCTACCTCCACTAACACAGCAGTGAAGCTGCCACACCACAAGTGGCAGCATGGGCTGTACAAGCTTGCCCAGGACCAAAAACATGTACACAAGCAGCTAACCCATGCTACCACATGAACTACCTCGGCTTGAACTCACTATATCCAAGTTAGTTCAGGTATGTCTACACATGCTGCAATCTCACTTATGATCACGTGTGGACATACCTTCAATTACCATGGAAGAGGGAGACCTATAGAGGTGAATGGGAGTTGGCTTGCAATGTACCACACCTGTTCTGTAGGATAAATAGAAGTCTGTGCTCTATAAATAAAACAGAGGCTTTCTTATCCCAGAGCTGTCAACATGACATCTTCCACAAGCACTGAATTCATGATATACTTATTTTAAAAAGTGCAAGTAAATGAGACTGAATGGGACTGAAGTATGTGATAATTACCTTTCCTGTTCTCTTCTTATTCTTCAGTGTTTGAGGTAACAAAGCAGATCCTGGCAGTTCATTAAATTGTGGGGGTTATACTACAGCTCTCAGATAAGGATTCAGATTGGGATTCCAGTGTTGATGTCACTCAAGCAAATCCTAATGAAGGGGAAAAAAGAATGGATAAATTAAAGAAATTGAGTGATCCAAGGTAATGTTTTCTGCAAACAGCTTTTTAACAGACTAAGCACTCCCCACTTCTCTCTTAACCAATAGAATTTCAAAATAAGCACAGCAATGTTTACTATTGTTGATTTCATGTGTATGGTCCTAGAGCCTTAGGGTATATCTGCACTGCAGTTAAAAACCTGCAGCTGGGCTCACAGTAAAGGGGCGGTTTAATTGCCATGTAGACATTTGCGCTTGGCCTAGACCCTGGGCTCTAGGACCCTGCAAGGTGGGTGGAATTCAGTGTTAATCAATGGAGTGCAGGGCAGGAAATCCTCTTCAGGACAGGGATCCAGGACTTCGTCTACAACTCTATACAAATTAATGTCCTCCTCAGACAGGGTGAAAAGCCACATAGAACTGGCAAATTTAAATTTCGCTGTTTGTCATCCCGAGTGATAATATATGGACCGGAGCCTCTTTCTCTCTTAAGGGCGAGCACTCTGGAAGCAAAGGGAGGAGGCAGGAAAGGCGGGGCAAAACAGCAGAGAGAGAGGGTTAAAGGTGACTTAATGGGAGCTTCAGTTGACGGAGAGGGACCATAGCCAGCAGTCTGGATGTGCTGTGCCTAAATATATTGGTGAGCCAAGAGAATTGATCCAGAGAGGCAACAACTTAGGGGATGGGGAGGGATATGTCTCTCCACATGGCTGTAGGAGTAGTGCATTTTCACACTCTGTGCCCCAAATTTTAACATTTCCGTGAACTGAAGTCTAGTTACAGGTAAAATGAATTTAGTTAGATCTATCTGGTCTGGCCACCCATCATCAAGCCAGCAGAGTATGTGTTACACCTTCTGACCTAGAGACCAAATAGGGAAAGAACAGAGAGGAAGAAAGTGTGACCTGTTCATGCACATGAAATGTTTAGTAACTCACTATAGAGATTTTTAGATAGAACATCAATTTCCCAATGACCTAAGAGCAAAAAGCACTAGCTATCACAAAATATGAAATGTGTTTTAGTTGGATGTAGAATGGACATACGTACATAAAGGTGATATTATGCAGCAAAACATAGACATAATTCTCATAATAGGGAATCCAAGTAAGATATTATCAAATCATCTAGTGCCATCCTAGTGTAATAGTTAGCAGCCAAGGACTTGAACAATTTTCTTGATCTAGATGAATAATGACCCCAATTAATTTTGTTTTTATAATTATTGATCATATATCAGCTTTTTTTGGCTATATTAGCTTAGATAAACAGAAAAGAAACCTATGAGTATCTGTGTAACCCTACAGGCTACAGATCTGTCATAAGCTACAATGAGGTTTCCTTATGGCTAAGGAAAGGATGGAGAACATATTGTGGTCTCCTTACTGCTGATATTGTTTGTTTATATTTTGATAACACCAAGAGGCCTCAGCTAACATTGGTGCCCCATTTTAATGGGCAGTATGCAAACAGAGTAGGAGTTGGAGTGAGACTATGCCAACACTATGAGCTGGGGATGTGATTCCCAGCTCAAGTAGACATACTCGAGCTAGCTCTCCTTTGAGCTAGGATGCTAAATGGTAGCGTAACTGCAGTGAGATGGGCAGCAGCAGTAACGGCACCATGCTAGCATCCTTAATCTGCCTGAACTCTGTGGGTATGTATTCAGGGCTGCTAGCACACACGGCCACGGCCTGTGCTACCACAGCTACACTACTATTTTCAATGTGCTAGCTTAGATGAGAGCTAGAACAACTATGTCTACGCCAGGGGTCGGCAACGTTGGCATGCGGCTCGCCAGGATAAGCACCCTGGCGGGCCGGTCCAGTTTTATTTACCTGCTGACATGGCAGGTTCGGCCGATCGCGGCCCCCACTGCCCGCGGTTCGCTGTCCCGGGCCAATGGGGGCGGCGAGAAGCCGCGGCCAGCACATCCCTCGGCCCTCGGCTGCGATCGGCCGAACCTGCCGTGTCAACAGGTAAATAAAACTGGCCCGGCCCACCAGGGTGCTTACCATGGCAAGCCGCGTGCCAACGTTGCCGACCCCTGGTCTACGCAAACTGGGAATCACACTCTTAGCTCTGGTATACGATCTAAGTTACGCAACTTCAGCTACGTGAATAACATAGTTGAAGTCGACGTAGTTAGATCGACTTACCGCGGTGTCTTCACCGCGGTGAGTCGACTGCTGCCACTCCCCCATCAACTCTTCCTGTGTCTCGCAGTGATGGAATACAGGAGTTGATGGGAGAGGGCTCGGGGGTCGATTTATCACATCTAGACTAGACATGATAAATCAATCCCCGCTGGATTGATTGCTGCCTGCCAATCCGGCGGGTAGTGTAGACATATCCTTAGTTTTAACGTACTAAGAGTAAGACAGTCCCTGCTCCCAGGACCCTACAGTGTAAATAGACAAGTGGTAGGCGAGAGGTGGCATTATTATCCCCATTTTATGGAGAACAGAGGCACAGAGAAATCAAGTGACTTGGCCAAGGTCACACAGAAGATCTGTAGTAGAATCAGGCCTTCAGAATCCCGTGCCAGTACCGTAACCACAAGACCAGGGACAGAAACAAACTCTGGTCTGATGGAAGCGGAATATCAACTCTATATTTTGCTAGGGTTTATGCCATTGACTTTGTATCTTTATGATCCTGAACACAAAAATCAATGCATCCAGATAGTGAAAATGGTATAATACAACCATGGGGAATCATTAGCTTTGTTAACAAGAACACTCTAAATACTAGGACTGATGAAATACAATTGTGTCCTCAGATCTCCAGTGCAAACCTCACAGGTAATTTCACAAAGAAATAGTAAGGGCTAAACGATCATAATGGTACATTAAAGACATATGTTTTAAGAATCAAAATATATCCTTTCAGACATTTTGGTGTTTACCATTTAATGGACCGTCGAGCAGTTATTTACAGGACCATCGAGGCAACAAATTCAATATCTTTTAATACTAAATGGAAGTGAAATGATTTCTGCCATTAAAGCCACACATGACTGATTGCTAAATGGTACATGCTTTTCCTCAGTAGTATATAATGACCTCCACATAATACAACAACTATGTAATAACAAACGGTCAAGTCGGATTTCCAACTGGGGATGGGAATGCTGATGCTGAATGACTAGCTATAGAAATCTTAGTGTAAAGAAGAATTGTATCAAAGCCAGATAAGAATATTGAAAAGCACAACAATAAAACTGAACAACACTATTTTTACATCCATAGAGGTTGTCACTTAGATATGCTTAAGATATTTCATTGTAAATGGTTGCAGAACTATAGCAACACAGAAGGTATAGCACTGCCAAATGTTGATAAAAAGGAAGGCACATACAAGAGTGAGATCAAGGACATATTAATTGCAGTTAGAGTGAGGAAACCAAACAGTGAAAGGATTAGATTTGACTTTGTGATGAATAATGAAATCTTAAAGACTGGCAGCACTGCACAAATAGTATGGTAAATTGGGCATATTTTTACAAAACATAAGGCTTTCTCTGAAAGGATGACTGACGGTATGTGATTTTCTTTTATGGACAAAATGTAAAAGCTATTAGAAGAAAACATGCTTTTTAAAAACAATCATCTTAGAAAGAAAAAAAGGATACAATTTAGTATCTGGCCCTTTTCAAGAAGGATCTCTTGAATCATCATTAAGAACCATCAAACTTGCACTAATATACAGTACATAGATATGGAAATGTCCTATTTTTTCTTTTGTTACAATGCAGTGCCGAGGACCAGTACAGAACTCATGCACCATTTAAATCCCAGTTAAGCCCCCAAAATACAACATAAGTGGAATGCAACCCCTATGTTGGCTTTCTTCACAGGTAAGAACACATTCTAAACGATCTCTTAACCACAAAGGAAACAAACAATTAATATTGAAGTTTAATAAGTTATTTGAATTATACTTTATTCAACAAATTTAGCTTCTTTCTCTTAGAGCAATGTCCTCAAACAGATCTCAGATTTGTTAAGTGCAATAGCTAGAGGATTTATTTCAATAGTATTTACTTTCAGGCTTGCTAGTCACTATTTGATATGTCAAATTTGAGATGCATTGCTTGATTGCAATTGGTCACAGAAGTCAGAAGGCATATTTTTCTGTTGTGTAATTGGATAAATAAATTAGATAGAAGCAATGCAGTTAGAAGCTTATGAGGTGTTGTGCTGGTGCCAGGAATCAGTGGGTCCCAAATAACTAAATATTTCTTAAAAGTTTTTACTTTTACTTTTAATATCTTAATGTCTGCCTCTCAGTTACCTATTACCTCTGGCTTTTCTAAAGCAATTTAAGATGATTCTACCAGTTTGGAAAGTCTGAGCATCTCTAACCATGAAGACAGGTTGGTATTAGATCTATAGCATGATCGGTATTTGACCTACTGTGATGGAAGATAGTACATTTCTGGGGCATGCCATAGGAAGATGAGGTGGAAGATCAGATTTTCTGACTTGGTCTCTGTGCAGGAGGCAAGGATTAACAGTGCAAATCCAGATACAGGTGCAGCTAATTAACTATCAGGAGATCAATTTGGAAGATATAAGAGGAACAGAAAGAGGAAGAGGTTACTGGAACTGGGTCTCACTGGGCAAACCCAAGTACAAGCACTGACGTATTTGGTTACAAGGAGCAGCGAGACAGCCAGAAAAATACTCAGTGGAAACATGGCTGCCCGTAGAGAGATGCCATCTGGAATGTCTCTGAATTGGTGTAGCTTTGTATCCTGAGGAAAAGAGTTTAATTTCAGTGTTTAAAGTTACTTGTGTCAGAGGGAAGAAAATTAAAGGTCTGTATTGGCTGGATGGTACTCTGGGGAGAAGGAAATAGCCTTGTGAAAGACAGTGGGAAGAGTTCAAGGCATAGAGTTGGGTCCAGATACTCAAATGTATCTAGGCACCTAAATCACATTGAATTCAATGGGTGTTAGACACTGAAATACCTTTTGAGGTTTTGGGCCTTGATATCTGCCTTGTTTGTTGAGCACTAAGAGGAACTCTGTGTTATCATTATCAGCACTATAAAAGCACATCCAGATGTAAATGGTCCCAGCTCCATTAACTCAACAGTGAATATTGGATCAGGCCGCCAGTATTTTACATGGATAGGAATGAGATATTTGTGCCACACTAAGATTGTCTTGATTTTGTGTCAGTTTATTCAAGTATTCAAGGTCCAATTTTGTTCTCAGAAAACTGTATATGGACCCATTTCCTATTGACCTAAATGAGGGTTGGAACCATATATGAGTGTACGGGGCGAATCAGACCCTATGTAAGTAATAGTGTAGCTAATTTACAAAGGATACAAAATATTTCACTATTTAAGTGGACTGAGGTTGTGATTAGCAATTGTGCACTGGGGTCATCAATTACAACACTGCTATTGTATACTAATCTAGTATTCTATTAGTGTTAATGAAAGATTTTTACTGAAATCACACACATGTTTCCTTCTTGACTTTCAATTTCATTTATTTTAGCTTCTGAATGAATTTAGTGTGTGTGTAGTGTGCAGAGAAATAGAAAAAAGAAATTCCAAAGCTCTCTGCACTGAGCTGGGGAGGTATAGCAAAAAGTAAACACATTCATTGTTTTACAAAGAAAAAAGTATTGACTAGCTCCTAAAGAATGCAGTGTTGAGATGAAAATGAGGCTGCAGTGGAAATAGAATGAGAAATAGGATTTGCTCTGGGGTGAACACAACAAACCTATCAGACTACACACCTAAATGGCAGAAGCCCCATCAAACAAATTCCTGATGACTACATAATATAAATAAAGATAGAAGGACTGGGGAATAAGAAAAGCGAAAAGACGAGAAACAAAGCTACTAAATGAAAGAACTGTTTCTGCAAAGGTAAGTAAAGGATAGGATTAGTTTGGACTAAGCCCATATTACAATGTAATTTGCAATATTTTCAAACACTTCTGAACAAGCATTCCTTGCTACTTTTAATACAAGCTCTGAGCCACGACTATCTAAATAGGACAGAGTGGGCATTAAAAGTTCATAGGGCTTGATATTGCCTGTTTAAAAAATGAGCCCCTACGGAATTTTGCTTTGTTACTAACCTTTATTAGCCTTGTAGCCAATGGCGATTAAGGTATTGTGGCATATCTGTCAGCATGCATGGAGATTACTAGTAAATGCACTTAAAAGTCTAGGAGCCAAAAGCTACAATCACAAGCCGGGAATACTAATTTGGGCTTGATTCAGTATAAACAGTCAAAGGGACGGATAATGCATACTTGTCTCTTTTTGTTGGCATATTTATGTATCATTTTGCTCAACCCTTTCTTGGCATGTAACACTGCTCTACAGCCAAAATGCTTCTGAAATAAATGTAGTCAAACTTTACTAATTCTGGATCACTGAGAACGAAAATGATGCTTAAAATTGTTGATTGGCTCTAGTTTTCAAGATATGCTATCGGGTCAGTATATACGACCCTTGACTTGGGAATGGCGGAGGATAAGTGAGTTATAAAGGGAAGGGATCTCAATTTAAACCAGAAATGACTGAAATACAATCTTTGACTGGATCTATGAATAAATCTATGACTGGGTTTGGACAGTACTTGCTTTTTAGGCAAAACAATGAATGATGCAATCTGAAGCTGGTATTGCGTCATACATGATATGAATTGCATCATGTTATTCCTAGAAGTCATGGATGATGCAATCATAATGAAGCTTACATCACTCTGCTGAACAAATTGCCCTAGATCAGCTCTAGAAATCAGTGTCGTGCTCTCTTATAGGTCAGTGTTTGATTTTGCAAAGGACACATTTCTGTTTAGCCAAAGTGAGCAGAGATGCGTTGTACTTGTGTGAACAGTGCAGATAACTTCTGCTACGTTTGTGGTGAAGTGACTTTTGCATCACAAAAGCGCAGTATAACCACTATGGTTAAGAAAGCCTATCACCTTTATTTTGGCTGCAAAACTGGAGATCAGGACAAGAGGTGGGCCACACATATGCTGCAACACTTGTGCAACAAATCTTCACCAGTGGTTGAACAGGAAAAGGAAATCTATGCCTTTTGCAGTGCCAATGATTTGGAGAGAGCCAACAGATCATACCAGCAATTGTTACTTCTGCATGGTGCCTCCAGTTGGGAAAGGCGTGTCAAAGAAGAAAAAGTGGACTGTGCATTATCCAAACATTCCATCAGCTATACGCCCAGTAACCCACGGAGAAGGACTGCCGGTTCCTGATGCACCAGAATCATTCTCACTTGAGTCAGACGAGGAAGAGGAAGAGGATGAAACTTCTGGTCCTGAACCATCAATGTCACAGGACCCACATTTTCTCCCATCCTCCTCCTCTGAACCACACCTCATAACACAAGGTGAACTGAATGACCTTGTCAGGGATTTGGAACTACCCAAGAGGAAGGCAGAGCTGTTGGGCTCCAGACTACAGCAGTGGAATCTCCTGGCAGGTGATGTTAGGGTTTCCATGTTCCGTGACCGTCAAAAGGATCTTGTCCCATTCTTCTTCATGGAATGTGATCTTGTAGCCTGCAACAACATCGATGGTGTGATGGCAGCCCTCAACATTGTTCACGATCCAGATGAGTGGAGACTGTTCATTGATTCATCGAAGACGAGTCTTAAAGCTGTTTTACTGCATAATGGCAATGTTTTGCCATCAATTCCAGTTGGTCATGCAGTCCATATGAAGGAAACCTATGACCACATGAAACAACTTTTGAGGTGCATAAACTATGACCAACATCAGTGGCAGCTTTGTGGCGATTTGAAAGTTGTTGCTCTCTTGCTTGGTCTGCAGACTGCATACACAAAGTACTGCTGTTTTTTCCGCGAATGGGCTAGTCATGCAAGAGATTCCCACTACATCAAGAAAGATTGGCCACTCCGACAGTCATTGGAGCCTGGGAGGAAAAGTGTTCAGCATCCACCACTTGTTGAATCACGGAAGATTTTGTTACCACCCTTACACATCAAGCTGGTTCTGATGAAGAACTTTGTCAAGGCCATTGACAAAACACAAGCAGCTTTCAAGTACCTCCGCGGAAAATTTCCAAGGTTAAGTGAAGCTAAGATAAAGGAAGGTGTCTTTGTTGGTCCTCAGATTTGTGAACTTCTTTGAGATGATGCATTTGACCATGCACTGCGTGGCAAGGAAAAGACGGCATGGAAAGCCTTCCAGTTAGTGGCAATAAATTTTCTCGGAAACAACAAGGCAGACAACTACAGGTTGTTGGTGGAAAACCTCCTCAAGGCATACAAAAGCCTTGGTTGCAACAGGTCACTAAAGATACATTTTTTGCACTCTCATCTAGATTTTTTTCCACCGAACTGCGGAGCAGTGAGCGACGAGCACGGCGAGTGATTTCACCAGGACATTGCAACAATGGAGAAACGCTATCAGGGCAAATGGAGCCATCAATGCTTGCAGACTATTGCTGGACAGTGACAAGAGATGCTCCATTTAATGAATACAAGAGACAAGCCAAGAAGCACCGAGTAGACACTGAATAGGACTAAACTATGTACATAATAGTTTTTTGCCTTTTGTTTCATAATACATTTTATTTATATAACCCTTTTGCTGATTTTTAAAGTGTTACATAAACAGGACAGGTGAAATATCATCATGTAAAGCAACCATAAACACATGAAAAGACCTAGGTTTACAATTTATGATTAAAACTCTACTATCTACACAATATACATAGACATAAAATGTAAAAACTTAAATATCTTAGAAACAGTAGCCAATCAGTTGTTTTAATTGTCATATTTGAATTCAGCACATCAAAATACATAATAAATAGCACATTTTATCTCTGAAGCAGATGACTTCTCAAAAATTGTAGACCACTGTAATTAAGGGCAACAGAAAATAGTACAAGTTTTTTAGATTATTCTGAAAGATGGGAGAAGCTCATTCTGATAGCCTGCCCACATAGGGATGGAACCAATGCAGCCATTTGTCGCACACTATATGCTCATTGGAATGTCTTTTCCTCAAGTTGCTGAAAGACATGTTGGGCAAATAATTCTCTACCCAGCAAATGTAGCTCCTTTGGTATGTTATATCTGAACATGCATAATTCTTTTAAAAACATGGTTAGCTTTTGAAATTGTTTAAATCTTTAGTAAGAACAAATTAATCCTGGCTCTTAACCCAAAACGGTTTACTGTGCATTTTCAGTATTTGCAGTTCATTATTTGAGTTGTGTGTGTGTGGTCACCTAAGTCACATGGTGTTTCTGTTCTCTGACTGTATGACCTAGACTTAATGAGCTACATCCCCTTCTGCCTAAAATGATTTTTTGTTTTGCTCAAAACAAAATTCACTCTGTTATTAAATGGATCTTGGCTGCAGCTCAGAATATACTTTCAGCAAACATTCATATTAACTAAATTTTTCTCACATGAATGCTTGCAAAAGGTGAACAACAAAGGGCACAATCATGATGAAAGTGAAATTCCATTTAGAAGTCCCTGAATGCATGTGAATAATCTCTTTCATTATTTGTCCATCCCTATTGAGCACTACTGTTTGGAATAGATTGGGGAAAGCTTGGCAACATAAGAAAGACCTGTCCTTTAACTGATCTTGCTACCAAAGCTAGAACTGCCAGGGAGTATCATCCATGCTAAGATTGCTCAGAAGTTCTTTTCTAGTTTTATATTATTATTGACCTACTGTAATGTGTTGCCTTATGTTAAAAGTATCTCCACTGACACACATAAACAAAACAAAAACAACCACACAAAAGAAAAACAAAATGAAACAAACAAACAAAAAAACCACTACATGCATAGATCTTTTCCAGGTTTCCAAAATAACAACAATATTTTGTACTCTTGCCTTCAAATTTTGACACAAATGAAAATTTGTTGTGATTTTTTTTTTAAAGAGTCACACTATTTTCAGGATGTGAAATTTTGCCATTTTCATCATGAAGAAAAATATCTGGCAAAAGCAAAACGTTTGTCATAGATTGAAATCAGACACAAAAATGAGTCTTCACTCACAAATGTAAAAAATAAGTTTGGCAGCTGTGAAAAGTTTCAGACTCTTGTACATCAATAGTACTCACAGCTACCATTGATATTGTGCTACCTGTAACAGAGATCTTTAAAGGCAAAGAAGGGGCAGAATTACTATTACAAAGTCCCAGCCCTTTAAGTCCAGATAATTAGGATGGTTGTGGGTCCTACCTATAGGCATCATGGCTCAGATCTACAAAGGATTTGGGCATTGCAACACCTAACTTCTGGGTGCCTTGAAAATCACTGGAATCCAAAAAGCCTGAATTAGACACCTAGACTCGCTTTACAATGAGAGATAGTTGCCTAAGAATGGAATCCACAAAAGCCAGAGTGTGAGGTGAGGAGCTGCCTAAACTAGCCAATGGGAGATGCCAACAAAAAGGATTTATTCTAATCCTCACCCCTCTCATGGAGTTCAATGCCTATGTCTTGACTGTAGGGAGGTACCTATCTGTTTGTGATCCGCAGCCAGGAACCCTCTCTAGAATCAGAATAGACACCTGCCTGACTCCACACAAAATGGCTGGGATGGAAGGGTGTGTGCCACAGGCCTCCCTTATAACCTTTAGCCCAGTGGATAGGGTACTCACCTGGGATGAGGGAGACATCCAGTTCATTTACCCCCGCCTGATAAGGAGAAGGGATTTAAACACCTCTCAGGCAATTGCCTAACTAGTGGGCTATGGGATATTCTGATGTGGGTCTCTCTCTTCCACTCTGAATACATAATTAAATATTAACTGAGCTCGAGTAATTCTCACTCCGTCTCTATAGTCCAGTGCCTAGGACACTCACCTGAAAGGTGGCTGATCCATGTTCAAAATTCTTCTTCTCAGCCACCAGAGGTGGGAAATGAACCAGGGTCTCCCATATTTTGAGTGAATACCCTAACCACCGAGCTAAAAGTTAGGTGGGAGACCACAGCTGATGCCTTACATATCCATACCCATGCCCACCCCCAGCCATTTTGCTTGGCGTTAGGTGCACTCAAAGAGGTGGAGAACACGCATCTTCCCTTCATTTGAGGATCACACCAGGGCCTAGGTGTAAGTTGGGCAGGAGCCCCAATGCCTAAGACAGCAGTGAGTATGCCCACAGGCAGAAACTTAGGCACCAAGAGATCTGTCACAGAAAAAATTTAAATGCTGAGCAAGTTTAGATACAGGGCTAGGTAGCAGCTGAGCAGGGGTTTTGTGGATCACAGTGGTGCCTCAAACTGGGACTTAGGGCCAGATCCACACAGGGATTTAGGCACCTATGTAACCAGGAGAAAGCCAAGTGACTGTGGGCAAGACTATATAAGAGGAAGCCCCTTTGCTTTCATGGAAGAGAGACCACGGGTGAATTAAGATCTGGAATGGGGCTCTCCACCATGAGAGGTAGGGAAATAGTGCAGGATGGACTTGTATGTAATGGCCTGGGAGAAAGCCTGAACAGAAAAAGGAAATGGAGATGGGAAAATAGTGGAACAGAACACTCTTGAAGATGTCGTCAATGTAGCGCAAGTAGAGTAGGGGCATTAGGGGATGAGAGCTGAGGAAGCGTTGTTCTAAGTCAGCCATAAAAATGTTGGCATGTTGTGGGGCCATGAGGGTACCCATAGCACTGCCACTGACTTGAAGCTATATATTGTCCCCAAATGTGAAATAGTTGTGGGTGAAGACAAAGTCACAAAGTTCAGCCACCAGGTTTGCCATCTTCATCTTCATCATCTGGACCCATGGAAAAGAAGCCCTTGAGGAATTCCACCATGATTTCAACAATTTCCAGCCCACCATCAACCTCAGCCTGGACCAGTCTACACAAGAGATCCACTTCCTGGACACTACAGTGCTAATAAGCAATGGCCACATAAACACCACCCTATACCGGAAACCCACTGACCGCTATACTTACCTGCATGGCTCCAGCTTTCAGCTAGACCACATCACACGATCCATTGTCTACAGCCAAGCTCTAAGATACAACCGCATTTGCTCCAATCCCTCAGACAGAGATAAACACCTACAAGATATCTATCAAGCATTCTTAAAACTGCAATACCCACCCGCTGAAGTGAAGAAACAGATTGACAAAGCCAGAAGAGTACCCAGAAGTCACCTACTACAGGACAGGCCCAACAAAGAAAGTAACAGAACACCACTAGCTGTCACCTTTAGCCCCCAACTAAAACCTCTCCAGCACATCATCAAGGATCTACAACCTATCCTGAAGAACGATCCCTCACTCTCACAGATCTTGGGAGATAGGCCAGTCCTCGCTTACAGACAGCCCCCCAACCTGAAGCAAATACTCACCAGCAACCACACACCGCACATCAAAAACACTAACCCAGGAACCTATCCTTGCAACAAAGCCCGTTGCCAACTCTGTCCACATATCTATTCAAGGAACACCATCATAAGACCTAATCACAGCAGTCATGCCATCAGGGGCTCATTCACCTGCACATCTACCAATGTGATATATGTCATCATGTGCCAACAATGTCCCTCTACCATGTACATTGGCCAAACCGTACAGAATCTATGCAAAAGAATAAATGGACACAAATCAGACGTCAAGAATTATAACATTCAAAAACCAGTTGGAGAACACTTCAACCTCCCTGGTCACTCAATTACAGACCTAAAAGTCGCAATTCTTCAACAAAAAACCTTCAAAAAAGACTCCAACGAGAAACTGCAGAACTGGAATTAATTTGCAAACTGGACACCATTAAAATAGGCTTGAATAAAGACTGGGAGTGGATGGGCCATTACACAAACTAAAAACGATTTCCCCATGCTAATTTTTCCCCTACTGTTACTCACACCTTCTTGTCAACTGTTTGAAATGGGCCATCCTGATCATCACTACAAATTGTTTTTCTCCTGCTGATAATAGCCCATCTTAATTGATTAGTGTCATTAGAGTTGGTATGGCAACCCCCATTTTTTCATGTTCTCTGAATAAATATATCTTCCTACTGTATTTTCCACTGCATGCATCGGATGAAGTGGATTTTAGCCCATGAAAGCTTATGCTCAAATACATTTGTTAGTCTCTAAGGTGCCACAAGTACTCCTCGTTCTTTTTGCTTTGTTATAGTAGCCTTTCATCTGCTCTTTTTCTTTTACCCCACTCTCTTGTATTTATCATACTCTCAAATCACCTAGAGACTTATTACAAGAATTGAGATTTTCACAACTGTTAGGGTCACATTTTTCACAGTAGGAGTACCTGATGTTTAAGTAGATTCTATCCTCTGGCTACTGATATAATAGTATCCACAATGGTATTGTCTCATTATAAAGAACCAAGTCTTGATTTCATGCTTTAGCTTAACATATTTGTCTCCTGTGACTTGTAGTTTCACCCATTACTTATCACTTTTACGCTTTCATCTATGTCTGCTTTTTATTCCTTCTGGGGCTGATTTCTTAGTGCTGCCCCTGCCACCTGCTTTAACCTGATAAACTGACAGCTCAAATTGTAAATCTTGACCTAAGTCTGACCCTTCCTTGAGATATAAATGCTTCCATTCAAATGGGTAATGATGCTTTAACAAGCATTCTGGATTCAAGCCTCACACCAGAAATGCATTGTTCAAAAATCAAACCAATGGCTATATATTTATGAATGGGAGACCGTGAAGATCAGTGCCAACCCAAATTATGTAGGAGGATTCAAATTCTTCTTTTTTGACAATTCATATGAATCCTCTCTTTAAATCTCATATCTAATAGTTTGTTTATAGGCAACATTAATGATAAGAAACTGGAAAATTGTAGGTTGCCAAACCATTTAAAAACTGTAAAAAATCATTTATATATTTAATATATTGGCTTTGCAAAGAGAGCCATCTGAAATGGACTCTCAGAACTTCAGTGCCCAGAAGACAGATGTTCTCAGAGGTCTAATGCCTTTGGCTGTCTCTAAACCAGTCTCCAGTTAATACTTGGAAACAGTGTCTCTCTTCCCTAACTTTTTTCACAGATATTAGGTATAGCAAATGAATGCAACACCTGATCTTTCCTTTTCTGGGTTAAGAGGTAGGTTGCCATAGCCAATTATTCAAAGGTAATTTGGCAGCATCTTAGATAGTTGGATATCTTGGCTTCAGCCCATCTCTATTTATTACTTAGCTTAAAGACAGTTACATTTCAAAGAGGTGAGGGAGAAGGGAAGAAAAGAAATTAATGTAATCTGCTAGCATTTGTAAAGTCACTTGGAGAAAGACACTGTTAGCTCGAATGACTAAGATCAATGTCATGTAGCTGATAAACACTTTTGCTTTTACATGTTAGAGTTAAGGAGGTTAGCCTACCTTGATTTCCACCCTGTGAGCATTTGATGTATTGACCAGACAAATGCATCTCAATTAATCTCTTACTAAAGATATTGAACCAAATTCTGAAACCAATTGGGCTATACAGAACAGAATTTTCCCTGATGATGTAAGAGTTGGTGTATTTTAGATAAGTATTTGCCCTTTCTACAAATCTGATAAACCCCACACCAACCATACTCTAATACGAAGTTGAATAAAATATTCCAGTTTGGTATACTTGTCTCAGATGTCTTGCTTGACATTATCAAGGAAATACTAAGCAAACTGTCTTCTTAGATAGTCTAATCATTAGAGGCATATAATACCTATTTCTGCCTGTGGTTTATGGGACTCAAAATATTTTCTTATGAGGTGCCTAACCTGCTTTCACTTGCAAAATTCAATTACCAAACACCTGGCACTAAATTCATGCCTAGTGTAATGCTGTTGACACCAATGGCTTTGCATTAGGGGAAAACTGGCTTTTGGACTATAATTTTGTAGTAGATTTTGAGCATTTTGATTTAGGAAAAAAAATTAAGAAAAAATTACCCACTGTATCTAATTTAATTTTATTCAATTTAATTCTATTATGCATATATTAAGCCAGATTTTGCCCTCAGTTATAATACTATAACCACACAGAAGCAAGTAGTGTTCTATTTCCAAATCCTTGGAACATTAACTTCCAGGTGAAAGACACCATGAAACTAGGAGGATACTGCAGAAGTAGGATATAGACTTTAATCTGAAGAGTTTGTTGGGGAGAACTGTGCTCAGGCACTCCTGATGAGGTGTGGGAGTAGGGTACATCTATGAAATGGTTACTTGCAAAGGGTAAAATAGGAGGAGTTGTACTCCTAGGATGTCTTGGGAGGAGGGGGTAGGGGGAGATCTCCTTGCAGGGAAGGAGAGAATGGTCAAGAGTTGTTGCAGGAAAGTTCGTTCATTAAAAAATGGATCTGGGTTGTTGTCAAAGGGTTCTGAGAGGTTTCAAAAAATTGGTGAGATGGCTGGTGTACATCTTTCTCGGGCAGTTTTGTATAGATCTAGTACTTGGAAAGAAGCTGAAGCACCTGCTGTGGTTATGGCCAAATGGTTAAAAAAATCTGATTCTGCTGAGTGGTGAATATCTACAGCACCTACTGATTTCAGTTTATGGTCTTGGGACTAGACTTGATGATGAGGAAGGCTGTATGCGCGCATTAGTATATTCCTCATTATTACTCTAAGGTATCTTACAGTGGACAACAGTGTTCATCTAGAATACTGGCATGGAGGATGATTAGGAGCATTTCTAAAAAAAATACATGCTGTTCACAGATTTAGCAATCTGGCTGCTACAAAATGTATTACAGCCTGCTACATTTACATTACCACAGTGAGTGACAGTGTCTCTTATTCCAATCGTCTTACTAAATAATGGTTTATTTGAAAGGAAAATTTGGCAAGAAGAAGAAGATGTTTCCCAAAATGACAGCATATCACACAAGCTAAATCCATTACAAATCTGTGTATGACTTTACTTGTATCACTAAGCTGCATGTTTCCCCTCTGTTAACTTAGCGCTTTCAGTACCACCCATGGGATGCAACAAAACAACTCGTATCTGTTCCTCCAATATGCTGAAGTTACTGTCATCTACCATAAAAAGCTGTTTGATATTTGTTTGCTAGTGAATGACAAAACATAATAGTTATTAATGGCTAGATTAAGAGAACACAAAATATTTTGAGTCACTGCTCTGTATTACTAATACTTGTGTCTCAAAGCAAGCAGGAAATATCTTGCATCTAGTTTACTAACTATATTATGACAATGTCTTTCAAAATGCTACAGAGTAGAAAATGTATCTAAATAACTGACTGAGTAAACAAGGCTGATTATGCATCAGTTTGAGATTTTCTTGGTTAACTAGGGTTCCCAGTGTTTACAATAAAATGCTTTAAGTATTATAATTCTCAGTAAATTGCAGATATTGCATATCATTGTGAACTCCTTACCTCCACTCTTGAAGGACATTCAATTTCTAGAATGTCCCAACACCAGAGATATCTGTGCTTAAAAGACCTGATGTCTTTTTGAAGTCAATAAGAGTCTTTCAATTTACTTCAGTTGGCTTTGGTTCCATCACATAGTGGGGAACACCACCAAAACTGGTAACTTTTCTAGCATTAGGAAACACACAAGTGCTGTTAACCTTTCACTAAAAATGGCCATTTAACCCTAGTCTCGGTTCCCTGTCCTAATCAGTTTTTGCTCCATGACAATATTTTGCCTCTCACCGTGGATTACTTAACTTATTTCGCCTTCTACGAGGGATCTTAACAAAGGGCTTTTGGAACTCTTCTTTATTCAATACTTTGACACATTCAAAGAATTCTAAGATTAGTGAAACATGACTTTGCAGTTGCAGAAACCCTGTTGGTTAGACCCATCTGTAGTAGGAAGAGAGTCTGAGACATAAGCCCTTGTATTAGAGGCCTGGTATAAGGCCTGAGGCCTGAATTAAAGTAGTGATCAAAACTTTGCTGATATGAAGCAAAGTCAGGTTGTGACCAAGAGGCAGGCCTTGCTGAAAACCAAGTCTGTGGATTTATTGGGCAATTTAATTGAGGTATGCTGTCTTCGCTATCTGCGCAGAGCTGGAGCAGCACACTAAATGAATGGACACGCAGCCAAAATCTGACCACACCATCATATCATGACTTCCCAGATGTTGTTTGACTTTATTTTAAATTTGTTTTAAGCAATTTATCATGTGTAGATTTAGCACTTGTAATATTCCTCTAATATGATGCCTGAATTGGATTGTGAAAGATGTGTAATAATGCTATTGTAAGGTAGTACTTAATCAAGTGTATTACAAATGTTCCATGATTTGTTTTAGTCCATGTGTTATGTACCCATTGTAGATAACTAAAAAGCTCATTTACTCATGAAATAGTGGTATTTTGAGTTCCTATTTGTAGAAGAAGGTAGCAAATTCTCTTGTACCCCCAATACTTGATTTTTAGTTCTAGCTTTAATATGTAATGTAAAAAAAGAAGTTCGTTTCCATGAAATGTCACATTCAGACATCTACAGTAGCTATGAAACACTCGATGTTGCATGTGCTGTGGGGAGGAAAATTGACATCCTCTAATCCTGGAGCTTTTAAACATATCTGAAACAATCACTTATCCAATAAGAATATAATAAAGATTATGCAAAAAACCCAATTTCATTTTTCCCCCTGGAAAATTGGATTCAAAAGTCTTATAACGTAACTACATCTGTGTTTTATCAATAAAACTTGATGAGCCAGAAATTGTATTTTATGCTGGAGGCACTAAGCCTATTGCACGTATATGGCTGTGATTGTATTCCTACTATCATGAGCTAGGTTATAAACCTTATCAACTGCATTTATTTGCAGAATTTTGAATACTGACGCACCCAGCCAAGGATTAGTCTTCCAAGGTAAGGAGGACAAATTTGGACAAACAATCAGCACTGACCTTGCATAATTAGTCTAACACTGACATCTGAAGAATAAAATATGTACTATAACAACGACAAGATTTTTACCATAAAGAAACCTCTTTGCTACTAACAGACTATCCAATTGTTTTACGACACATCTACATTTATAGAAGTTTGAAAGAGCACTGTTGGTCATGGTGTGCTATGATGACAGCTGCTGATACCTTTTGCTGTGATGCTGTCAGAACTTAAAAGGATCCATGCCTGGATGGCAGAAATCAAATGAATACTTCAATGCTACAGATTATGGTGCTTGTGACTTAGTGGCACATTTCCCTGTGAGGCAGTTCTGAACCAATGCCCCAGTATAGTGTCAAGAGGCATACAGTGGGCATGACATCCTGGGCAGAGGGATAGGTGGAGTGGCATGTCTGAAGTAGCTGTATAGCACTCAGAAGAAGACTCTTTCCCAGAGTACATACGCAGGCTCCCACAAACATGTTACACTGCTCCAGCCAGTCAATGCAGAAACTGAAGAAGTCAGAATTTGGTTCATAAGATACACGAGGCACATGCTGTGGAATGCCTACTCTTTTTCATCAAGCAAACAAATCTCCCTCAGACTCTCAAATGGAGACCACTTGCATTACTATCACTCCTCTCAGCCCCAGTCATGGACAAGGATCCTACTGTGCTAGGTACTATACACAGAGAACGAAAACAGACAGTCCCTGTCCCAAACAGCGTCCACTCTAAGTCTAGCGGAGTGACCCTCAGGACTTGTCCCGTAATGACTCTTCTAAACATTTATTCATTTATGGAATTGCTTGTCAACCAAATGCAAAAAGGAAGTCTGGAAATGCTAATTTTCTATTTGTAGTGCTTATTAGCTGCAATGAGCAGTATAGGTGCCCTTAGACCTAGGTGATACACAGACAGTCTCTCTACCTGAACAGTTTACAATCTAATTTCTAGATTGAATTAAGGTAGGTCCCAAAATATACTATGTTCTTTCCAAATACTGAACACCTGGTTGCTCCCCCATGTAGCATACAATCTAAGGCCCTGGTCCTGATAGCTAAACCACACAGGTGGAGCCCTGTGAATTGGGTTCTGTTTATCTACAAGACTCTTGCATAGATAAATGTGTGGGATTGGGACCTAGAACTTAATAACAAGCATAGGAACACTACAGAACTGAGATCTCATTAATGTCTGACATTCTCATGTACTTGTTTTAATTATAGGCGGACTAAAGTTAAGCTTGCCTATCAACTTTAATTATAAAATCCTGCTTTTAGTTGTTAATAACTTTTCCAAACTCTCTTTGAGTTAAAACTTTCTATGTTAACTGCCTCAGGACATTTTTTTTTGAGGGGGGAGGTGGAGAAGGGGTGAACTTCAACAAAAACTGGCCAGCTATTTTTCAGAACAAGATTGAAGAAAAATACATTTTCCCCATGGGGAAAATTTCTACAGCTGCCTTGTTGAGACTCTCTTGCATATTCATGCTTTGGAGCAGGGACTTGAAATTTGGCAGGTACGTAGCCCTGGTGCCCGCCCTGTGGGAGGGAAAAAACTAAAATTTGGCCAAGTTATGACCCTCTGAGCATGTTCAAAAACATTTTTGGTAAAGACTTCTTAGTTTGTTTACTAAGTTCTCCACAGAGTCCATCTGTACCATGCATGCTCCAGCCCATGGTTACACGGCTGAGCAGGACTTTCAATGCAATTACTCCTCCTGGTTGCCAGTGGACACTGTGGTGCTAGGCAGAGGGACTGGGAGCCGGGAGACTCTCTCACCTGTATTCTCAACACTTACTGCAGGCTCCCAGGCAGCGTGGAAAAGGAGGAGAGAAACAAGCTGACTTGGAATGGAGAAGGGCAAGAAGCTGGGCCTGAAGACTGGGAAGAAATGGAGCAGGGAGAAGAAGGCGAGACTGGGATAGGGACCAAAATGTCTGCAATCACTAGAGAATATGCCCGTCAGATCCTCACAGAATCCAGGATTCTAGAGCCTCAACATTCCTCTGCTGTCAGCAAATATCTGTGAAGCTCCATCTAGTGGCTGGCCCAGAGGATGACAACCTAGTTATCCAATTATCTCAGGGGTCTGCAACCTTTCAAAAGTGGTGTGCTGAGACTTCATTTATTCACTCTAATTTAAGGTTTCGCGTGCCAGTAACATTTTAACGTTTTTAGAAGGTCTCTTTCTATAAGTCTATAATATACAACTAAACTATTGTTGTATGTAAAGTAAATAAGGTTTTAAAAATGTTTAAGAAGCTTCATTTAAAATTAAATTAAAATGCAGAGCCCCCCCGGACCGGTGGCCAGGACCCGGGCAGTGTGAGTGCCACTGAAAATCAGCTCACATGCCGCCTTTGGCACGCGTGCCATAGGTTGCCTACCCCTGAATTATCTCGAGTTACAGAGATCTGTGCTGGGGTTGTAAATATTTTGATCCTGATGATGATCCATGTGGGGTGCATATCCACTCCCCTACATGATCATCATCAGGATTAGTATATATGTATTAACTTAGAAAACATTAAAGGAACAGGTTTCAGAGTAGCAGCCGTGTTAGTCTGTATCCGCAAAAAGAAGAGGAGTACTTGTGGCACCTTAGAGACTAACAAATTTATTTGAGCATAAGCTTTCGTGGGCTACAGCCCACAAGTACTCCAGTTCTTTTTATTAAAGGAACAGTATGGTTGCAAAAATACAAGTCTTCACAAGTACCTCTCAGGTCCATTTCCTTGGAGTGATATTTGTACAGCTTAAAACACTGGGCAGTGTTTTGTCCCCCGCCCCCCCCCAGCCTGTGCATGCTATCAATGGAATAATGCTACATGGAAAAGGGGGCATCTCTTTCTGTGATCACAGGGAGTTTAGGCATTTGTAAACCCTGGAAAAAAAGGTGTGTGTGGGGGGGGGAAGAGGATTCTCAGTGTCCTCTTGGGGTGAAGTGGATATCATTTTCATGATACTTAATTTGAGGTGTCCTCTTTCAGGGAGGCACATAAGCGGAGACAGCCTGGCAATGGGCAACTTCTTCTCCTCCCCAACAAATATAAAATTAATATAACAAACCATACAGACTTAGCCTGGAAATGAATTGCAAAAAAATATGAACTCAACTCCTTTTGTGCCAACAATCATCATCCCAGGAAAATCCTACTTCCAGCACAAATGGATTAATATGAATAATGAGATGCTTACCCTCTAAAACCTTTAATATAGAAAAGGCTACACTAAGCCATGGTCTATTTAAAAATAGAACCTTGATGTCATGCAAGTGCTTGGGTCACAAATGCAGCTTTCCAGTTTCTAAAAGCCTCATTTAACATACCTGTTACCCAAACACAATATATCGCTGGGGACTTGAAATACCACAAATGCAATTGGCCTGTGCTTTATGAAACAGTGCAAGGGAGGTACTAGCACATTTTTTCTGAATAAAAACACAGTAGCACAGATTTGTCCATTCAAAGATCTCTTGGTCGCACTCTTCAAAACTGCCCCCACAGGGTCTACCCACAAGATCACAGTATTAATGATATGTGACCATTTCTATCTTCAAGATGAATGAGTGAGTTTTTGAAATTCTTTTTACAGACAGGAGAGCTCTGTCTGTCTCCATCCCACTCCCCCAACCGGGCTGAAATGCTTGTAATTATATTTACAGAGCTGTGGTTAAAACAAAAGATACAAAGCGCACCAGCAATCACCCAGAATAAGTGGAATAGTACAGAGATGATGCAGTATTAGTGTTGCTAAAGTATATGGATTAATGTGAAGTTACAGTGGGTTTTGGAGAATAATAGTGTGTAAAGAATCTCCCGCTGGGTATGCTATATACATTTACTTAAGCAGTGGAAGCTATCTAAACAAGAAGATGCAATCATACCCACTCACAACCTGGAATGGAACAACAGATGCCAATGGATAATATACAAAGCTTAGGAGCTGATTCCAATATTGATCAGTTAATTCTGGATAATTTGTTCTTCCATCAATAGTAATAAAAAGAGGGTGAGGATTGATCAAATGCAGTATGACAAGAGACCATCTTGGGAAATGTGTATACAGATCCATCTTTAATTTCAGAGATGCTGTAATCCATTTTCATGTCAGTAAACAATATGTTGATAATGAGTTGAAGGGAAAAATGTCATTTGTATGAACAAGTAATCCTACTTTCCTCAGTGAAATGAATTGATTTTCCTACTTATTTGATTTGATTTTTTGAGTTCTTCATGGTTCTGTTCAAGACTGTAATCCACATTTTAAAGAGACTGTGGCACATGGAATGACAGTGAAAATAATGAATAGCCAATAGGGTTTTGGTTTTTCTTTGGGGTGGTGGTGGGGGAGATCCTGAGAGATGCCTTAATTTCTCTTTGTGGTACTCTTACTTGTCTAAAGTCTTTAAGTCATGTTCTAGAGAGCTCTTAAATCACTATCCTTGTATATCTACAGTGGGTCACCTTCTGTTACAAGTGGCTACCCATGGGCTTGGCTGACCATGGCATCATTCCCAGGTTCTTTCCTTGTATTGGAGAACAAATCTTAGTATTTCACAGAACAAGCCCCAAAACAGGTCTCAAACAAATCATAAAATATTGAGTGAAAATGAAATTAAAGCAAAGACAAAAAGGTACAAAACATAAGTCTCAGGCTTAAAGTATCTGAGGTTAAAAGAGAAACAAGGCAGAGAACAAAAAAATTCCTGGGCTTCTCATGCAGAGTATTAAAGTCCCTATGTCTCTCTTGGCACATTTTTTCCCTCCCCTCCCAGCTCCCATGGAAAATTCCTGTAGAATTTGAGAGAATATGAAACAAATAGATGTTAGTACCCTACTGTGGGGAACTCAAGTGCTGACCTCTTTGTAGATCTTTGAATCCATCCTATAGAAGTCCATAGCAAGGATGTAATTCTTCTAAAATCTACAGGACATCATTAACATTCTACAGAAATGTTATTACACTTCATTAAATCTTGTAGAACTCTTCTAAGGTCTCACTGACCAACAGCATTTTTCATCTCTAACCTTTGGCATACCACTGCTGTGACCTCTCGCTACCTCCTTCAATCACTTTGAAGAGTGCATTGGTATTGCATAGTAGCAAGAAAGTCCAATGTTTCATTATACATAAATGAGAATGTTTGCTCAGCTGCAGTAATTTGGATATAACATTGTGTCGCATTTCTAGCAGAACACATATTCTGTATAATATCTGAGAACTCCCCACTTCACTGCAGATGTCTTCACTGCAGAGTTAGCCCAGATGTTGCCCTTAATCCCGCTTCCATCCACAGTGTCGAACCTGAGTTTGATTGTACTTTAAGCTTGGGCTAGCAGGCACTGCTGAGGGAGTAGACTTGAGCTCCAGTTTCCCTTCAACCTGGATTGGCAGCCCACTTACTTTGTTATAAAAATGCAAGCTAATCAAGCCTGGGTGCTGTTAGTCCTCCATTCCTATCTCATACTTTCACCTGGGCTGTACTCCTCAACCCCATGTTTGCCTGCTCCTTTTCTGCTGCACTTTCGCAGCATTTGAACAGAGATATCATCCAAGAAATCCTTCTCCTGTGCTGCTAGTTGCCCAAAAGCTGACACCAGCCTTCTGGTAAACTATTGTGGGATATCAGTAACACCCATAAAAGCACTTACAGGAGCAAAGGTAGGACAGAAGTTTTCAAATAATACACTGCAAATAAATTCATAATGGCCCAGTTTAATGCACTTCAAAGAACTGTGGGACATCCTGCTAGAAATCCAGCCCAGCACCCTGGCTAGTACAGCACCATTATAGATGCAGTCACACAGGTCTGGCATGGGTAGAGCTTTGCAGTGGGGACACTCTACCTATGCTAGGCTAATTCAGGCCAGTTGTTCCCTGAAGATGTAGCCTATAATTCTTCTGTATTGAGAGGTCTTTTTCCAACTTCAATTTCTTTAGCGTTTTTAAAGATGCCTTGGTACTGCATAGGTATTAGCTCGTCTCTAAGTATATCTTTGTTAGAGAGTTCTGATATTGCAGGTCTCCCTAGACCTCTCCTAGTTTTGAGCGGTACCTCCTGGAATAGTCAAAATGTCCTATTTAGGAAGCTGACTTCCTCAAACACTAATTTTGAGTCTCTTCCAGACTTTTAATTATCATTATACCAAATGCAACAATTTGGAAATGGAGGAGGAGATCACTGCTGGTTTTGAAAAAAGAAATTGGCCTCTGAGGAGTAACAATTAAACTAAGATGCTTCTACAGTAAATTTGGATTATGCCATAGTGGTTTCTAGCCCTTGTTATGAATGTCTGAAAGAGCTTCTAACACCAAATACTACAAAGACAGAGGGGCTCCTTTCAGTGCTAACTGGTAAAACTGAGTCTAACACTAAAATGTTCAGAATTCTTATTCTTTTTAAGTTGATGTCCTGGCTGAAAACTATAGGGCCCAGATATAGCTGTGCCACAAATATATAATGCAGCTTGAGGGTTCAGTGGGAATTGTACCCACTGTGAACCAAATTCATCCCTAGCATAAGTTTCTGAAATAGACAATAGATGAAAATCTGTCAGTATTTACAGCATTTTCAAAAAGCCTACATCCCTTGTGTTACATTAGAACAGTTGGGAAATCAGTTTGTACGTGGAATTAGCAGTAGGAAGCTGCCCAGCAACTTCCCACCCTAATTGCAGTTTATGGGGAAAATTGTCTTGGGTAAGAACTCTGGCCATTGTGTGAATAATTTTGAAAGCACTGAACATGCTAGGGAAAGAATTAATGGCCCCGAGCTGCTCTACAATGAGCACAGGAGCTCTTGGGGTTCGTAACTCTGAAGAACAAGCTGCTGCAAACAAAGGAATAAAAATAGCCCATCAGCAAATGAAATGGGCTGTAGAACTCTAGGCTGTAGAACTCCCAAAGTCAGGTATGAACATGTTATTTCTTCATGACTGTAGGAAACAGAACTGATGCTGAAGGAATCCACCCCGGAAGAGAAATTTAATTCTTATTCTTAACAACTCCTATCTCAGAGCTGACAAATTCACTACAACTAATACATCATTTTCACAGTATTTATCAGTGAAGGGTAGCATATGCAGTATATATTGAAAACTTGTAATGTATCAATATTCATAATCATTGTGAAATGTGTGTACAGATAATATTTAAGGAATAATGTAACTATTGACAAGGCCAGCTCCAGGCATCAGCCCTTCAAGCAAGTGTTTGGGGCAGCACCTGGAGGGGGGCAGCGCTCACCCGGGGAGAGCGGGGCCGCGGCCGGGCTCACCGCCCTCCCCCCGGCACTCCGGCTGGCCGGGAAGAGTGGGGCTGGGTCCAGGCTCGCTGCCCTCCCCCGGCGCTCCGGCCAGCCGGGCAGAGCGGGGCCATGGCCAGGCTCGCCGCCCTCCCCGCGGCGCTCTGGCTGGCAGGGGAGAGTGGGGCCGTGGCCGGGCTCGGCACCCTCCCCTGCCGCGCTGCCCACCAGGGGGCGGGGGGAGGGGGCAGCAGGAGGCTTTTTGCCTGGGGTAGCAAAAAAGCCAGAGCCAGCCCTGACTATTGAAAACTATGCCTTATGGTATTAGAATAAAAGTCACCAGGGAATCATATGTCTCAGTGATGGCCCATTCAAATGGGAGGGAGTTGTCACCCTTCCCTGATAACGTAGTGCAAGGTTCAATTGCTTACTCTTGACCCATATCAGAACAGTCAGTGGAAAACCATCAAAGACAATTGCCAACAATCAAAACCACTTGAAGGTAAAAAGGAACATTGTGACAGACAGGGGATTGCCCTGTCCATGAAGAATGACAAAAAAAGACTGCTTCAGTATTTCACACAGTGGAGAAAAACACTCCACTTCCATTCGCTAAGAAGATATCTTGTTGAATGAAGATGGTTCATGAAAGACTAGATCCTGGTTCTTGGTCCAGTCATCTCTGTAACAAACTGAACTTTGTGTGGGAAACCTACTTTGTTAGACAGGAAAGATAGCAATTAGTAAGAATAGGGCCTAGTTTGCATTTTATGATCTTGTTTTATATTGTAACCATTTATTTCCAACACTCACTCTTGATTCTAGTGGAACCTCTATTCTTTCTTAAATAAACCTTCCTTTGTTTTATTATAAGTGCTCACAAATGTGGTGTCTTACTCAGGAGCGGAGATTTAAGATAAAATTGGTGAACTGCACTTTTGGGTGCAGAGGATCTGGGATTTCTGTGAGTAGCCAGTGTCAGAAGGGAACACTTCAAGGGGACTGAGCTGCATGTTAACCAGCAAGGCAAAGACAGGGCTGGTAAAACAGAGAGGAGAGTGATTGACTGGCTGACAGGCTGGTGGTGTCAGGGACCTAGCACCCAGATACCACAAGAAAGACAGTGGGTAACAAGGTGACTGTCAGTCCTTGGTGCCCTGAGAACCATCACCACCAGTACCCACAGTTGCACTGATAAAACTACAGACTTCCCTGACACTGGTAAACTACTGGTAAACACTATGGAGAGTTTGGGCCACGTTTGTCTCATCTGGTTAAAAGAGTAAGAAAAAAAGTTCCGGATTTTAAACTTTTTCTAAAGCTGGTCAGGATTTTTCATTAAAACAATGTTACAAAACGTTGATTCATCAGTAATCTCCCCTCCTCACCCCAACCCCAGGAAAGGGTCAGTTTCAATGACTTAAAATTTTGAAGACAACTTTGTAGTTGTCCAAACATTTTATTTTGACTTTTTTTTAATTAAGAAATTCTGGTTTTCTGGTTACAAATCATATTTTTATTTTGAAGCTTAAGTTTTACATAATGTTCAAACTTTTTAAAAATGGCCAACATTGAAACATTTCAATTGATGCAATCCATTTTTTAAAAAAATATGTTTATTTATGTTTTGGTTCGCAAACATTTTTTGACATTGATTCTTTTATCCTGATTCAGAACAGGAACTTTGATATCACCAAAATCTTCATGGGACAGGTAAACTAATTCCCACTGATCTCTCACTTTTACAAAAATTAGGAATAAGCAATGGAATGCCAAAAAAGTTCCTGAAGCACCTGCACAGCAAATTTTGACCTTTCAATCCTGGTTTATGATGTCTGTCCTGTTGGAGTGGTGTCAGTGACCTCTCATGGAAAGGAGATGTTCTGTCTCTCAATAACAATGCAAACTTAAAACCACTCAAACAAATTCTCATTAGTATCCGTTTTCAATACTCTTACATTTTACAGACACAGATTTTCAAATTGTACAGTTGGTTAGCCAGAGGCTGAAAAGCAGCAAAGTTCCTGATCCTATTATAACCTCTGACAAAATAGGCATAAAAAAAGATGGGAGGCTATATTGCAAAGGGGAAGAGTTAAAGTCATTTGGATACTGTATAGAAAATGGAAATACAGTTAATGTCTGGGATTCTAAAAAATTATTCTGAACTTCTGCCCTTTTTAATGGATGTCTTGCTCACTAGTTACTGATATGTATGCTGAACCTTTGTTTCACCTTAAGGAAGTTTATTCTTGGGAATATATTCTGTTACTACATAGATATACCATTTTCAAAAGTGTAAACTGAAAGTAGAACTGTACTCAACACCTCATTAAGAGTGTGTCACTTTAAGACATGGGCCAAACAGCAAAATCTGGCTCAAAATTTCTCCAAAATCTGAGGGTTTATCAAATCTGCAGTTTTGGCTTGGACTCCTCTCTGGATATTTTACCACAACCATGTGAGTTTAGTCCTTAGAGGAGGAAGATTATTTTGTAGGTATTAAAGACCTCAATCACATGTCTAGTATCTTCTGGTACTCCATGTTTGTAGTTCATAAATGGTGGGTTGCATTATTTATTAAGCAATATCCAGTAAGATCTATTACACTAGCACACTGCTAATGTAATTAAATATTAAAGGGAAGAATGAAGTCATGCAGCTGAAATACAAGCCTATGACGACACTTTCATGTAAATTAGTAACTGATTTCTGAAATTAAACTTTGCCATCACACTTGCTAGTCTATAGTGAATTAAAAAAAAATGCCTTGTATTAGGAAGTATTAAACTGACAATTTATCAATAGTAGATCGGAATCCTGAAAAACAACATGCAGGTGCACAGAAAGTTGGGCAATAAAACAATGTTTGACTAGGTATACATATTTCTTCATGTGGCAAGGTTAGCGAAAGACAGAAGGGGCAGGAGAATATTTGTTACTGCTGCTCTGAATGGAAGACATTCATGATGAGGGTGTTATCTCCATTCTATGGGTGGGGATGATGAGGATCATGTAAAAACCATTCTGAGGTGCCTTTGCACATGCAGGAAGAGGGAATTTAATTTAAATGTTCAATATAAGTGTCGATCTCTAAGAAGCTCTTTGGATCACAACAGCAGCAATTAACAAATATACTGTTGGCAGTCAAATTCATCCCACAGGGCATGAGTTCAGAAAAAGCACAAATCTCCCAGCTGTCTTACATTTCAATTTTAGTGACCTATTTAAAAACAAAAACAAACAAAAAAACAAAACTTTAATTTGTAGCAAGATTTTTCTCTCACTTAAGAAAGCTTCTGTACCAAGTTTGGAAACTGTAGATCTGCAAAATCTGTAAATTGCAACATTTCCATTTATCTGACATTGCAGTTTTGACAGGTCTCGGTAGATATCTTCTCTTAGGTCACATTAAGATCAAAGATTACATACTGAGTTAAACTAGTTTGCAAATGCTTCCCTCTACATTAACTACTGGGACTCTTTATAGTCTAAATACTACAATGAGGATATAAAGTTTTGCTGACATAACCAGCATACTGAACACACAGCAACTTTTTGAAGAACTGGGATAGTTTCAGTTAAGGTGCTTTGAATATATTAATAGGTATATTAGAAACCACTGTGCTCTCACAACTGTGATCCCAACTTAATGTTTCAAGCCCAACCAATTATAATTTGTCTGTCACTTCATATCTAAGACTCAGATGTACATAAATAGCAAAATGAAGTTCCAAGAGCTTGTCTGTGTTTTTCTGATGCTCAGGATAGAGAGGCTTTCCTGGTTTTGTTTGCTAGAAAATGGAAAACATTTTCCACAAGTTCTTTTTCATTCTGCTGCCTTTGGAAAGGAACAACTCTTTTCCTGCTTAAATTTTTTTCACAAATCTTCAACACTTCAGAGTTGAAAGCTTTTTTCTGTTTGTTTATTTTCAGATTTTCCCCTATGTCCCCTACTTGTCTCTGAAATAATGGGGAAGGGAAAATGCTGAACAAAAACCCAAACAAACCCCATACGCTTTTTTTATTTTTCAGTTTCATTGCAAAAAATAGACAATTCTGAACATTTTTAAATGCCTTTGACAATTTAGTTCATGATTTAATCATTTCATTTTTGTGCACACTGGAAACTATCAATATGATCGCTCTCAAAATGAGAACACCCCTAATCTTTCAGTATGAAACTTAATCCTTAATGTATGTGCATGTGCTCACATGTGGCCCTTAGGAATTCTGTCTCCTTATTTAAGGGAGGCATACCATACTTTCCCTAGGGTTTATGATACTTCAGCTATGCATATTGTGAATAGTACACATTTACTATCCCTTCAGAATAGCACCCTTACTCAACTCTATGAATTTGGCAGTGTTGAAAGTGAGCATCTAATAGCAATGAGTAGAGCCAGTATCTTATTCTAATATGCCACTATCTCTGCCAGGGGAGCATGCTGACCTCCACCCCCTTCTATTCAAGTTCTGGGCCTCTCTTGAACACTGACTGCCAATTGTATTCAACTCTGCCAAGCGTTGGTAGTTTTGAGACATAGGAAAAAGGTATTTAGGCTGGATAGCCAAAATTAATTTAAAAGACAACAATAGCTGGAGCCAGATCCAGGTCTCTTGATGAAGGGGAATACAAGGGCAAATACTTGCTAAGGGAAAACAGAACAGATGGTAAAAGCAAAGGGCTTGGTACCCCTGGATAACTTGACTGTCCAGATATTTGTGGAGAGTAAAACTCAGGGCACTTAAGAACTGAATTTTATCTTTGGCACAAGAACAGAACAGAAAGGAATAATGTTGGAGCCACTGCTCAACAATATCAGACATAGGGGCAATTTGAGCCATTTAGATATTGGCCCAGGTTGGGGGCAGTGTACCTCCCTAAGCCATAATCACTTCCCAAGTGATCTCTGTGCAGGGAGGACTACGCTGGTTTCATCACTTTGCAGAGATGCCTACATAGTCTTCATCTGTCTTCAGATCTGGGCTCCTGGCCAGCAGTCGCTGCTCTCCAGCTTCCCAGCTCTGAAGGCAGTGCCATCGCCGGCACCAGAGAAGTAAGGGTAGCAGTACTGCAACCCCTCCTACAAAACCTTGTGACTCCCCCCTCCCCCCCCGCTGCCAAATTCCTTTTTGAGTCAGGACCCCTACAATCACAACACCATGACATTTCAGCTTTAAATAGCTGAAATCATGACATTTATTATTTTTTAAATCCCATGATGTGAAATTTTCCAAAATGGACCATGAATTTTGTAGGACCCTAACTATAAGGTTTTTGCTGGCCAAATCCTCAAACCAAAAAAGAATTGGCAGGAACATTTGAAGATCAGTGTAACCTGAAAACTAAGTCCGTGCTTCCCCCTCGTCCCCACAGCACAACTTGAAAGAGCTACATTGTACGGGGAGTGCAGTCAGTATCCACTTTGAACTCAAAAGCCTTGGGCACAAACAGCGTCATCTATTTGAAATGGGGTGGGGAATATGGTGAACATCTTCCTCTTCTAGAAAACAGATCTACAAATATACCCCCAGACCCTCAAAAAGCCTGCCCCACCACACATGACTAATTAGGATTTGGCTTGCTACCCCTCCCCAATAAATCCATGAGTTTTGCCCTTTTTGCCAGACTATGATGATTACTTGTCATTTTTCTTTTAAAGTTCCCATGAGAAACTAATAGCTGTAATTATAGCTTTTCCTTCCCTTCCATAGCACAGGGCTTTATTTACACCAGTGTATTCATAAAACAGCTGAGCTATTATTGGGTACACAGATATATTTTTTGCATCCCTTCCATTGTTGCACCAATAGTCCCAGCTGTTCCTTTGTGACTTTGACTTTTTGCCTTGCAAAGTGTAGGCTAGATCAGACTGTGCCTCTGGCACAAACACTATGATGACTGACTCCTTTGAAAGGGGACAGTACAGAGGTGAGATACAACTATATGATGTAATTAAAGCTCCCATAAAAAAGCCACAAATGAAAAATACCTTCCTAGGTAACAGGTGTCTCTCTAACGTATCAATGCTGTGGGAGGGTAGGTGAGAAGTAGTGATGCTAAATAGTGGATTGTTTAGGGTGACCAGACCGTCCCGATTTTTAGCTGTTTGTCCCGATATAGCACTCGGCTTTTTTTTTTGCTCAACCGGCAGCACTTGGCTTCCCACCTCCTCCACGGTATCCTGATATTTTCTTCATCTCATCTGGTCACCCTTGGATTGTTGGAATGAGAAACTTCATTAAAGGACACTTTCCCCACTACAGCCACAGGTGCATGTGTTACTACGTTGGAATCTGACAATGCCTTCATTGATGCCAGGACTGTAATCACAGCATTTTGTGGAAATGAGGCATTGATGAAATTAACAAGTATTCTCTTCTTCCCCTGCCTTGGAATTTTGCCTACTGTTCATGAACCTTTTTTCCCTCACTTCTGTTAATGCTTTAGACACACAGTCTTTGGTACAACTATTTTCTCTCAGGTTCCCATCTCAAGCAATCTTATGTAATTTGTTTGTTCTTTTCAATCCCAACAGATAATATGAAAGAAAACAAAAGTATTATATAAATATAAGACGTATTCTATATTGTATACGCTGACTTCAATTACTTTGTCCTATGTTTTCCCAATAGCTTCTTCCTGCGTTCAAACAAACAAACAAACAAACAAACAAACAAACAAACAATCTCCCTCCTTCAAATTCTCCACTCAACGCTTTCATACATAGTTGATCTCATGGCTATTGACTTAAGCCATGAAAACTTGTGGTATCCTTTTTGGACATGGCATGAATTGGCATGGCTGGCAAGTATAGTTCTCACCATAATTATGTCAGAAAAATTACAAGTTTCAGCCAAGAGCCTGATCCAAAACCCTTTGAAGTTAAGTCAGTGTGAGTCTTTCTATTAATGGGTTTGGATCAAATACAAATTCTGCTTTACCTGAGAGGCTTCATGCACCTCTGGTTAATGTGCATGTCTTAGCCTTATGAATACTTTTTTAAGTGAGTTTATCCTAGGCAGGCTTTTTAAATTCTTCCTACATCTAACATTATATTTATCTAACTTCTATTAGTCAAACTAATTCTCTTCATACAGAGTCTGTCTTCATAGCTATAGTAAGGGTGCTGTGGCTTGCTTTACAAGTATTACATGGGGTAAAATCAACTATCATGCATTAAACATAATGCTATTAGCTTTTAAAAGAAGCTGCCTTCTGCCTGCTCAGTGGGTTGTGCACCTAAGTTACTTAGGTGCTTCAGAAGATCACATCACTATATTTAATTCATTCAGTGTTTCTGAACATCGATTCATTGCTAGTACTGAACTAGGCCTATACAAATTCCTCAATCTTATCAACTTGAAGGGCCAAATTCTCAATTTTTGTGAATGAATACAGCCCTATTGACATATCAGTTGAGGATTTGGCCTTAAACTCTCTCCCTATACTGTCTCTCTCTTCCACTTACCCTGCCCCCATCCCCAGTTTTTGTCTCCATAATGTAAAAGCACCTTTCATTTCTACATGACATTAAATCTTCTCAACCCTTTCTTAAAAATACAATGCCCATCATACCGGAAGGTAAGAGTATGACCTGGACAATTTGTTATCTGAAGACTTTCACTTATTACCACAAAGTGCCACTTCTGCATGAATTCCCCCCCTCTTGGTAGTAAGGACTCAGTGCTGCAAATCTCTCCTTTAGAATAACTTTGCATAGTTAAAGAGTTACTGGTGAGGGAATCTTTCCCCTGCTGTATCCTTCAAGAGAACTGTTTTCTCTAGTGTGAATTTTGTTTAACTTTTTTTTTAAGTCAGGTCACTTTCCTTTGAGAATCTTTCATCCTGAGGGATTAGCTTATCAGAATGGAAAAAGCTTTTCCTTCCCAGGAGTCATGGTCACCACGTGCTGCCTTCTTGAATTTCAAAGGAATGCCACAAGCAAAGTTAATGAAGCAAAATTTCTAGCTGAAATACTGTGAAGGTGCTCTTGGTATCTGGGGGGGGAAGCAAACTGCCTTGTGAGTCATGGAAGAGAATTTATGAAGACCTGTTACCATGAACAACGAGGTCTCTGTCTCAGCATCTTCATGTACGCCCAGGGTCTTATTCTCTATTAACTCACGTCTACACTATGAGCTAGGGAAGAGATTTCCAGCTCACGTACACAGACTTGTACTACCTCTCACCGAGCTATCATGTGAAAGAGAGTAGTATAACCACAGTAGTGGCATGGGCTAGCTGCCCCAAGTACAGATCCATGAAGTTCAGGGGGATTGTATTTAGGCTAGGTAGCCCATGCCACCACTACCCATGCTACTAGTCCAAAGTATGTATATGAGCTGGGAATCACACTTCTAGCTTTACACTAGTTGTGTATCTGTAATGCCCCTGACTTTAGTTTAGTGACTCCTAACAGACTGGTCCATGTGAGAAACATTGGCCCTTACTGTATCAAAGTTGGAAATAACAAATTGTGTATCTTATGCATAAATTAAGAGGCTGAATTTAACTTAAAATATACCCCACAGAAAGGTGTAATGAAAAATGGGGGTGGAAGGATTCATAGCTACCTGGTGGCCTTTATTACCATATCACCATCCTTCTGTACATTCTGTACATTCTCTTTCAAAATGTAACTTATAACCCCCCATTATTATTGCCCTTTTATTTCTCTCTGTGTTACATCCAAAAAAATGTACATTAAGGTGAAAAGTTAAGTATTTGAGAATTAGGAAATGCTAACATTAAGACTGCTCATGAAACCTTAATTCAGCTCCCTTGTACATATCCATTATGATAAAGTCTTCTATCACATGACCACATGCTTCTCCCCCTCCACCAAGACCCCTACCTTATTCAGTGAGCAGGATGGATAGTGGTGAGGGAATCAATTTGGGTTGTGCAGTGAATGAGGCTGTTGTTGCCAGGATCCCTTTCTCGTTTGTTGCAGCAGTTGGATGAGGTGTCATGAATGAGGTAGGGAACTGCAGGAAGATGATGAGCTCATGGTTAAGGCAGTTGGAATCCATCGCTGTCCCCAACACAGAGTTCCTAGGTGATGGTAGGTAAGTCACTTAACACAGTGAAACTTTTCAGTGGTGGTCCTCATTTTCTTGAGGCACCTGTATTCTGAATTGCACAAGTGCTGAGCATTCAGAACTGACGTTAAAGGCAGCTGGAGATTGAGCAGACAGATAGGTTAAGAGAGAGATTCAGATGGATGGTCTAACTTGATGAAAGGAGGGGAGGCAGGGTTTGAGGAGCAGCATGGGGTTTTGGAGGATAGAGGAGGGGAGTGATGGACTTTCACATGCCTGCCTTGCACCCAACTGACAGCAAAACTGTCTGCATACCAATCACTGAAAAATCAGGACCACCAATATGGGGAGGGGTTGTGAGGATTTCCTGTTTGGCCCAGAGAACTTATTTTTTCTTTTAATTAGTTTAAAAATTATTTGGGAATACTGGATGCACAATACACAGTATGTACAAATGCATGAAATATGATTGGATAGTATGAGTGCTCTGTGAAAACTAAGGTCTCAACAGGCATAAAATAAATATGAAAAAGTAGAAGCTCAGGCAGTAGCTGTATAAGAAGCCACCTATCTTTCTACAAACACTTTTGTATGAATTGCAGGGAAACAGTAAAATTCTATGATAGCCAGCTAACTATTTTTAGGTTCTGGGGGATACAGGAGAAACTAAAATGATTAACAAGTTTGAAATATATGAAATTATGATACAGATTTCCCCCCCTCAGACTAGTGCTTGACTTATTGAAATTCTGACTATAGTTATCTTGGGTCTTTAAAATAGAATGGGAGATTCTGGTTGCATGTGCATCCAGAAATGGTGCTTAGACCTTATACTGACAAATAGAAAGATGGGCAACAGACTTTTTTTTTTTTAAGAATGAACATGAGGTTAGGTTTTTCATTTATATGTTTTTCTGAAAAATGCAATTTGTTACAAATTATATTGTCTGTAAAAGAATCACTACTGCAACTCTAATGTGCTTTTTTTTAGTATCAGAAACATAAAAGCACATCAAAACACATCATGTGCAAACTATGGTATTAAACAGATTAGAAAACTAAATGTCATACTGTAACATGACCAGGTTTTTTTTTGCAGTTAATTTACAAGGCAGGCAGATGATCTCAGCAGGCAACACTTTCTCCACATATGCGCCCTGCAGCTAAAATACCTTGTGTACCTTACTGTTCCTTCAGAAAAAAAGGGGAAAAACTTTACTGAAGTGATAAATTTAAAAGATTATATGAGTTTTAAGATGGGTGCCTTAGCTACATTAATTCTGTAATAAGTCATGTATTTCTAATTTAAAAAAAAAAAAGTCATAGTAGTTTAAACATTTTTTTCCATAATAGACCATTCTAATGATTGCACCACAACTAAGGTGGGGCAGAGTTTGTCTGGGACTTACCCAGGAAGGACAGCTCTGCTTTATCGTGGGGGGGGGGGGGGGGGGGGGGGGGGGGGGAAGAGGAAGGAGGTCAGAAACTGCTGCAAAAAGGGTGCTCCGTGGTCAGCTTTGCGGCAATGACTCCTCCGCCCCAGAATGTAAGGTGCGAAGGGCATAAAGGTAGGAAACCTGGGTGACGCAAGTCTCTTTGTTCACCCAGTGAGGAAGCCAGCAAATGAGAATCGTGAAGCAGCCTGTCTCCAGGGACAGGGAGAAGGGTGAGTTAGGGAAAAAAAGGGGCTGCTACCCCATGGTCCCAGCTGCAGGGAAGGGCAGGCAGAGGCAAATTACAAGTAGGACACAAGGGGTGTAATATAGCAAGTGAAGCTGCTGCTCAGCGTCTGCTGCAGTCACAAGGCAGCATGGCTTCAGGCTCACGCAGGAAAGGGAGAGCGGAAAGAAGGGGAAACTACCATCCTCCTGCCCCAGGTACTTCCACCCATAGGCAGGCTGGAAGCTGCAATCCGGGAGAATGAATTGGAAGCGAAGCGAGTCCGCATCTGAAACAATCAATGTTCATTGGAAGGAGGGGGAGACAAGGAAATGTAACTGTTTCATGTACCAGCCGTGCTGCAAGTAGATGTATGGGCTATCAGGCTGCAATTCTTTCTGGCTGTGAGCAGGTTGCGGCTCAGGTCTCTGTACCTTTGCTGGAAAGGGGACAAGGAGAGGCAGCAGCTGCAACACAGGGCAGTCCCAATGGAGCCCTAGGGTTGGAAGGAGACCCAAGGGAGACAGTATTGCAACAGGGGCATAGGGTGCTCACCAGTACAGTGGCTCCTAATGCCCAGGGTAGTGTGTTTAATAACCCAGGGCATAGCCCAGGTCAGCCTCATGAACTGAGGGAGGGGAATGACCGAGGGGAAGCGTCCACACATTCAGGTGGGCAGGCTGTGTGGATTAATGGGGTAGTCAGCAGAGCTGTGGAACAAGTGGTCAGTGAAGTTGTTTCTGAGGTTTTCTCCACAGCATTACAGCGCTCCCAAAGGGCACAGGGTCACCCAGAACCAGGATGTTCTCCTCCACTGAACACGAAGGATGGGAGTAACGCTGATCCCAGGGGTCAGTTTGATCTGAACCAGACAGAAGTTGCGGGGGGGGGAGGATGAGTGGCAGAGGTGGTATCTGGCCTTCCAGCCTGGCAAGGAGTGGCGGTCCACAGGGAGTGCAGGGACCATGCTCAACCAGTCCCTCAGTGAGTTCACCTGAGGGGGACAGGAGTGAGCCTATTGGAGTAGTGAATACTCTGGGCCCAGAAGTTAGAGGTCCAGAAGCCTGGACAGACCCACCTAGGAGTGGCACCTTCAGTGGGAGCACGGATAGTGTTACACAGCTGATGAAAGCTAATTTGCATTTACTGTAGCAGCTTCAGGCAGCTAGATGTGAGGGGTCTGCACAGGGTAGGCCCAACATGGTCTCAAGCTTGGGTAGCAGGACGGGGCAGGCCTCCAGCAAGGGTAGCAAAGCCTGTGTTGGGAATGAAGTCCTTAGGCACATGGGGACTCATCGGCCATCAGGGAATGTAACCTCATGGGACAGAGTAGAGACTCCTGGGGGGCCTGTGGGGGAACAGGTCTCTGCAGAACTCCCTCCATGCAGTCCTGAGTATGGTTATGCCGGGGTGGCTGACCCAATGGGAGTTCACCTACTCAGTACAACTAAAGATAAAATCCCGAGAAGCGAATATGTGGACATATTATCCCTATTGCACAGGGAGGTGTTGAGAGATGGTAACCAGGGGCAAGGCAAGCAAAACAGTGAGCTGGCCAAGAGTGCCTAGAACATAGAAAAATTGGGAGGTTGCCTTCCTCATCTATGCAGGTGTTATAGTACAGCCTACCCAGAGAGGAGCCCTGCCTTGGTTAAGTATATGGACATAATTAGGTAGGTACACAATATGTTTAGGAGCATGTCCTGGTTTAATTATGATAAGCACTTTTGATTAAGGGCAGCAACACAAACTGGAATAAGGTGGGACATATCTCATCACACACTGTGGTTGGAGTGGATGACACTAAGGGTGCCAGGAGTTCACACAGACAATGCTTTGTTCATTCCGCAGCAAGCTCAGGAGGAGCCTGAGGCACATAATGCTATTAGCTGGACATTTAATGATGGTGGTTGTTTTCACAGCACCTGTAGATACAGGCATGTTTATGAGACGTTTTGGGATCCATTTAGCCCATTCTTGCCAGGAAGGGTTATTACGGGGGGGAGGGGGAGTGTTAAAATCCACTCAGATGCGGCATGGGGCACAGATTTTGGGGTGTTTTATCCAGGCAAATTGTGTGCACAAAAATGGCCCACCAGCTAGATACAAAACAGGGTTGTGACATGATCTTCTTGGAATTTTTCCCCATTTTAGTTGCAGTGGTGATTTGAGGATCAGAGCTGACTAATAAAATGTTGTGCTTCTGGTGTGACAACAGGGCAGTGGTACAGGTTATCAATCACCAAACTTCCAGATCACATAGGGTTATGAAGTTGGTAAGGGCGTTTGTTCTACAAATGTTTAACCTTCAACATCTGTTTTTCTTCCAAGCACATGCTGGGTATGGATAATGGCAGACACCTTGTCTCATTTCCAGTTTGACAGATTTTGAGAGCGTGCGCCGGGGCTAGTAGTGAACCCGAGCAGATTCTGCTGGGTCTCTGGAACCTTGGAATATGAGGTGGTTGGCGGAATTAAGATTTTTGGCTCCATGCTTACAAGTTGTTTATTTTGTTTTCTCTTAAGGAGTCTTGTCAATTCAAATTTATTTGAGCATAAGCTTTTGTGGGCTACAGCCCACTTCAGACTGTAGCCCATGAAAGCTTATGCTCAAATACATTTGTTAATCTCTAAGGTGCCACAAGTACTCCTGTTCTTTTTGCAGACACAGACTAACGTGGCTGCTACTCTGAAACTTGTCAATTCAAGGATCCAGAGAGTAGGTTGCCTATACAGCCCTCTGTGAGGGCTGCTGTTGCAGTACTGGGTCAAGGACAGTGCAGCTGCCGGTGCCCCTTGACAATCACACATAGGGCAACGGGTTCTTTCTCTTCAGTAGGGCTGCTAGGCAAGAGGTCATCTGGAGATGTCTGGGAACTTGGCTGAGTTGGGGGAGAGGCAGCCAAGCAAATTGCTGGCGTCTCCTTGTGGTGAATGTCCAGTGCAGGTACTCCATAGGGAAGGCAACCAGTGACCAGATAAATGGCCTGATAAAAGGACTTAAAAGGAGGTACTTGACAAAACAAAACAAAATGCGGGAGGGGGTTGGGGACTCCTCTGATCCAACCTCCTACCCCCCATTCTCATAGCTCAGCTTAACACTCTTATGAGGGTGGCAGATGGTAAGGTCTAAGCCATGGGTTGGCTGGGGGACCTGGATGGAAACAAGGCGGGGCTGGTGGAAGCCTTGGAGAACTGATTTGAATAAACATGGATTTGCATGCACTGTACACTTTATATAGATGCCTGGGACTACCACCTGGCAGATAATAAAGTTGTGGCCTGATTTAAATCCATAACAAATGTCTGTCTTTCTTGTGGTGTACCCAGACTATGATGGCACTACAATTTTATTGAAAATGTTGTAATTACATGAATACTTCAATCAGTAAACTTTATTGGATTCCAATTTAATTTTATTCTCATAAATGTGTCCATTGTAATGCTTCATGTCTGCTCGCATCCCTGACAAATAGATAAGTCTATGGACTGCTGTAACCAAAAAGGAGCTGTTTTGTTTGCTTAAAAATACACTGGTATTTTGGATATTCTTGCTACTGGGTGTGGAGTAGTTAAATAGAGCATCTTATATTCTTCAGGGGGCTTAAAGTAAAGGCCATCATTCTTCTTAATTAGGGCTTTTCATATGGACTTTCACTGAAATCACCTTAGTTGCCTTTTCAAGCTCCCACCTGATTATAATTAGGCCCCTTAGAACATTAACCTGTTTTTTTTTTCCTCATGATTCATCTCATTAGAAAAAAAAAAGTAGTACTATTCATGTATAATAGCCTGATCCTTACTTCTACTGAAGTCAGTGAAACTTGACAGTCCCTTTTAGGGAGCAGGAACAGGCCCTATGAAACCACCACATCTAAGCAATTTCCCCAGTGAAAGGAAATAGTGCTCACTATGGAAATTCACTGTGTAACAACATTGCCTATTGTCTCTCACCTCACATAATTAACCATGCCTACAGTTGAGATGACACATTCATGGGCTAATAGTCTGGATGAGCAATCAATACAATACTGTAGTTCTACTTTATTTAATTAAGACTTCCTAGAGCAGTTCTCACTCTTGGCAGTTGGACCTTATTTTAATTTGACCTCTAAGTACCTTGTTACCAGTGCCTCATTCAGAACTGAGCCTATCACAACAATAGCTGCAGAGGTAGCATACACCACAGCTGGGCAAGCTCCAACCTACACCCCTTAGTTGTAGGCTTATGTCACTGCAGTATGTTAACTATTTTCCTGGCTCTATGCAGAGTTACTTTTCTCTGACTTGCTATGTTCTGAGTAGCATCCTTCAACCCCCCCCCCTCGACTTTCTATGGCTTCTTTCATCCTTTGATTGCTTTCTTAAAATATGAAGCACTGAACAAGTTTAAAGTGCCTTATGATGTAACAAATATGGCTTTCTATTGCACCCCTGAATTTTGTAATTGTTAGTTACTTTTCCAAATAAAAGTAAAAATATAAACCTTCATCGTCATAATTAATCATAAGTGGTAGTCATGAGTTACTAGAGCTGCTCAGAAAACATTTTGTTCCTGATTTCTGTTCAAACAAAAGTGAAAGTGACAGCAGCTGTCTCAAATTATGTCTGGTTTTCACCTTACCAATCATCATAGCCCATAATAAACTTAATATCCCCTACTCAATCCTAATTATTAACTTGAGGACTCAGGTGGGCAAAAATACATATTCTTAGCAGCCATTAACTAGTTTGGGCTATGAAATTCAATTAAAATTAAACAGCACTGGGTCCAATTCTGCCCTATGAACAGGGCCAGTGCAACCGAAATACCAACCACGGTCGCCTAGGACACTACAATTTGGGGGGCGGCGACCGTGGTGGTATTTCGGTGGCGGGACCTTCCGCCACCTCTGTGGGGGTGGCATTTCAGGATGGAACCTTCTGCTGCCTAGGGCGGCAGAAAAGCTGGCTGCGCTCCTGCCTATGAAATACCATTGCAGTTGGTTGAAGGCTTTAAGGTTAGTGGAATTACAGGATATATAAATCAGAAAAGAATTAGCCCTTAATGCTTCAGTTTTAGGATAAAAGGTGAAACACCTGTACAAGCTAGTCCCATGAAAATCAAAACTCCTAGCGGTTGTATTCCTGACAATGAAAACTATGCTGCCTGAGGAGGGATTGCTTGAAACATCTGTGAGAGAGATAAGGATGAAACTAGTCACAGAGGCCTCATATGCATGTTGAATTCAGACCATAGCCATTTGGTTATAAACCTATTAAATTAACTGTGGCATAGAAACTTATCAAGAGCCCACAGGTTCAGGAGAAGGTCTGCTGCTCGATCAGTACAGCAAGTTTCTAGGAATGGGTGAAGATCTGCACTTCTGAACACTTATTTACATAAAACAGATTTATCCTAGAAGTGCATGTTATGCTATTTTTAGCTTGTGGCCAAAAACATTCTGAAGGTAGTAGACAGATAAAGGAGCTAGAGAAAATGGGAGGGGAGGGGGGGTCAGACAATCGTGTCTATATATTGTGCAAAGAATAATCAAACAGCAGAACTGTAACAAGTATTGTTTTTGGAGGCACTAATCTCATTGAACAATATCAGCAGAACTCTCAAAATAGTATAAGTGCTGCTCCAATACCAGCAAGAGGAGAAAAAAAGTACTGTGTTTTGGAGGGATAATAAAATTAGTGGGTAGGTCACTTGTGGGGATCTTTTTGTTTTAAGCTTTAAGACCTCAGTGTGTTTTCTAAAGGCTCTTAATAGCATTAGGTATCAGTTTACATGTCAACATCCCATTATATTTAAATGGGATTTAGGAGTTACATGCTCATGGAAATCCCAGACTTTACTTCTACAAACAGAAGTTATTTCGGGGGATGGGTTTAGGGAGAAGCCATGATGAACTCTTACACTTCTGAACTGTCTAATGACCAAGAACAGCAACAATCTTCACCTACTTCCTAGTCAGGACTCCTACCTTGATCCTACCATGCCTAGAATGTCTCTATGAACTGCTCATTGCAATCCATAAGCCATTCTTCCAGCTGTCTAGGGAGTATTCACCTACTACAGTAAAAGATACAGCACCTTCCTTATGCTGGCCTTGGAGTGTAAAGTGAAGTAGATAGTGATGACATAGAAAGCCATAAAGAGCAAGATGTACTCACTGAAATAAGCCTCACCTTCAAGTTTCATCATGAATTTGAAACTCCCAACTAGGTTTCATAAGCCATTTTGCCAAGGTTTGAACTTGGGCTTAAAGGTGAGCCCATTTCTTTTTTTTTTCCCAAAAAAGTTATATATATATATACACACACACACACACACACACACACACACACAATTTTACTATCTGGGCTTACTTTGAAACAATGAAAATTAGCACTGTAGTTCAACTGAGTTTTGTGTTGCTGATATGAAGTTTATTAAGCTTGAAGTCTTGGCTGAAGAGTCAGGAAAATGTGTGCACAAGTTCTTGTGAACTGAAACTGGCATTGTGTAGTGATATTCCTCATCTCACTAATCCCTAGAAAGGTACAAAGTCAATTGGTGCTAAATCTAGGAGGAGAATGGGCTGAAGGAGGGGGCGGGGGGAGAGTGCATGTTTGAGTAGTCACTCATTTCAACTCAATGAGAGCCTGCAGCAAAGGATTAACAGAAAAGCTATCCCCCAAGCAGGAACAGTGAGTGTGTTTCTCAATTTCTATTTTCGTTCTTATAAACCTAGAGTTAGGAACTGTGAAGCCGGAGCTTAGTCTCAAACTTACTCACATAGGCACTGCTATTTCATACAACACTTGTATGTTATTCCTGCGATGATACCAAGCATACTGTACTCAAAAAGTGAGGCCCTTTTAAAAAAAATTAAAAAAAGCCTTTAAAAATCCCTTTGCAGTTCATGAAACCGATTTATTCCTTTCATTCATTAGAAACAAACTTTGTTATCTACACAGAGTATCAATGTAATTCCAGACACAGAAGGAGCCAGCTTAAAAAAAAAGATACTTTATCCATTAGAAATAGTATACAGGTGGGTATAAAAAAAAAAGTTAAACCAAGGGAAGCAGTAGCTAGCCGGACATCAAAATAAAAAATGAAAACACTTGCTGAAAGCATCTGTTTACTTCAGTGTTCAAGTGTATTTAACATGAGGGTGCCTGCAAAATATGATACTTGTGCTTTTGAGACAGAGACATTTTTCTTAGAAATAAATACATAGCAATGTCTGAATGCTGGTGCATGTTCAAGACACAATTTGACTCCCATCTCCCAGGGATGGCTTAGTGAAGATGAAATTAATTCTGCTATGATGCGGTAGACAGGTGGCCTCTTCCAATTAGTAACCAGGAAGAATGTTGGTGGGAATAGGGGAAGAGGTCCTGGTGAGATGACAAAAAACCACACACACAACTTACCAATGCCCACTAGTTTCTCCTAGCTTTGCTCTGAGTTTTCAAAGCTTGAAGCAAGCCAGGGGAGCATCTAAATGGTATGAAATGAATGTCTGGGCTTATTCCCTCCTCCCCAAATCATTGCAAACAAAAACCAGCAGGCTTCACGTACTGCTACTTTCTACCCAAGTGATCCTGATTTGTCCTGCCTCATTGCTTAGCATGATTTATTAATGTGTGCATTATATTAAAATAAATTCAGTTTTCAACTTCATTAAAGCAAATGGGCAGGACTGCGGGAGAAATCTGATTAGCTTACTAAAATTCCAGGCGGCTTGATTAGGAGACATTAAATTGCCATATTGTAGCTAGTATTTTGGAATCTTTCATCTAAGGGAATCCCTGCAGCCATCTGAAACTTTACAGCATTTTTTAATGGGTATTAGTTAATGTTTGTAAAAACGAAGAGCATTATGCAAGCACTAAGCATTGATTAAACTAAAATAGCAATAATCGTAATGAAAATCAAGAGCAATGTTAGCATAACATCTTTTCCTCTGGGAACTGGGTCCTGCTTATACTAACTCAAAACAATACTGAACACACCTAATCCAGAACACTTTGCTTTTGCATATGTTGAGAAGTATGACCCCCATCCTGTTTCATGGAAATTAATGGGATTAGGGTCACTGACTTCAAAATGAGCAGGATCAGGCCTCCATGGGACATCACGTGTGCCTAATTAAACAAAGGGAGAAGTTTGCAGGTTTGGGCCTTCTCCCCATAGCATCTTTTCCTTGTGGGAAATTAACTGAAAAGCAGTATTTGCATAATTAAGAAATGGAAGTCCAAAACTTCAGATTTAATATCAAGCATTTTGTATGCAGCTGTTTTAAAACCTTGTGTGGTGAAGGCATATTGCACTAACATTGTTTGAAAAGCCCCACCTTTTCCTACCATTGTATACTGTACATCGTTCTTACCAGTCACTCATTCCACTAAGAATAAACCAAGTACATCTCAATGTTGACAGTTTCCTAATTCAGAAATTGTTGCATCCAGTGTGGGGGGACACTATATTAGACCTTGTCTCGACAGATACGGATCACAGAACTAAAAATGAATGGTAGCTTAGTGATCATGAGTTGGTCACATTTATAATGTGCAAACAGAAGAGAGTATAGGCCAGTGATTACATATACATACAGTACTTTAAAAGGGCAAGTTTCACAAATCTAAAAACCATTGAGCCAAGTCAGCTGGGAAAAAGAATTTAAGTATGAATGATAATTTTTAATTGTTTAAGAACACTTTCCTAGATTTCCAAAAAGCTACAATCCCATGAGTGAGGAAGGCAGTCCTATTGGTTTAAAAATATATCCATCCCAACAATATCTCTGGTGTAGAGAGGAAGTGAAGGCAGATTTGTCTCGATAAATATATAAAATGGGGATCCAATAGTAATGAATATAAATCAGAAACTAGGAACTGTAGAAAACTGCTGAAGGGAAGCAAAGGGACACAAGAGTTAAGGACAATAAGGAGGGTTGTTGTTGTTTTTAAAGTATATTAGGAACAAAGAATCCTAATAGTGGTACTAGTCCATTACTAGATGGAAATGATTGACTTAATGTAGAAGAATTCACCACATTTCTTTTCTGTATTTGGGAAAACCACTCCTGAGATACTAGTGTAATAGAAAAAGTATGTTAAGCAGCTACAAGAGTTGGATATTTTAAAGTCAGTTGGTCTGTATAACTGTACTGTTAATATTGATTTTCAATAGTCTTGGAACACTGGGGAAGTCCCAGAAGATTGGAAGATAAATAATGTGCCAATATTTCAAAAGGATAAATGGGATGACCTGTGTAATGATAGGCTGTCAGGCTGACATCAATCCTGGCTGATTTGGGACTCAAAAATTTAAATCAGGTTATCTTAACTAATGCTAATCAGGTGGCTTTATGGATAATAGATCCTTTCAAGTTATCCTCAAAAAAATAGTTATTACAACTTTGGTTGGTAGAGGCAATAATATTGATGTAATAGACTTCTGACATTTTGATTAAAATCTAGAATGATAAAATTAACATGGTAAACATTAAATGTATTAAAAGCTTGTTAACTGATAGGTCTCAAAATGTTCAATGATTTCCAGTTTAGTTACAAGTATGCTTCTATTAGGTTCCCACAAGATTTGGTTGTGGGCCCTACATTTTTTATTATGTTTATCAGCGACCCGGAAAACAAAATTTCCACTTAAAATTGGCAGATGACATGGAAAGTTTGGGGAGCAGTAAATAATTAAATGTACAGGTCACTGATAGCAAGTGATCCAGATCACTTGCTCAGCTGGGTTTGTGCAAACAATGTGTTTTTATATGGCTAAATCTAGGAGCAAAGAATGTAGGGCATACTTACAGGATGGAAGACTGGTGCATAATCAGCTGAACATAAAGTTCCTAGTGCAACACTGTGGCCAAAAGGGCAAATACCATCCTTGGATGCATAAACAGGGGAACCTTGAGTAGGAGAAGAAATTTTACCTCTATTTTGCACTGGTGTGACTGCTGCTAGAACATACCGTCCAGTTCCTGCATCCAGAGCTCAAGCAGGATGTTGATAATTAGGGTTCAGAAAGAGCCCTAAGCATGCCTAAAGGATTAACAAAGTCTCACTATATGTCAGCTTTTGTAACCTATTTAGCTTAACAAAGAGAAAGTTAAGGAGAGACTTCATTACACTAAGTATTTACATGAGGAACAAATATTTAATAATGAGCGCTTCAATCTAGCAGAAAATGGTATAATAAGATTCAATGGCTGGAAGTTGAAGTTAACAAATTCAGATTGGAAATAAGATGCGAGTGTTAAACGGTGAGTAATTACTCACTGGAACAATTTACCAAGGGTCAACCTTGACAGTGTTTAAATAAAGATTTAGTTTTTAGAAAAGCATCCAATCAAATTTAATCACGAGTAATCGGAGTTAACTCATGCAATTAACTCAAATTAATTGCAATTAATTGCAGTTTTAATTGCACTATTAAACAATAGAATACCAATTTAAATTTTAGTTTTGGATGTTTCTACATTTTCATATATAATTGTATTTTGTGTTGTAATTGAAATGAAAGTGTATATTATTTTTTTATTACAAATGTTTGCACTGTAAAAATGATAAACAAAATAAATAGTATGAGGTGAATTGAAAAAATACAAGTACTCTAGGGCAATCTTTGTCATGAAAGTGCAATTTACAAGAAATGTAGTGAAAACTGTTGTGAAAGTGCAATTTACACATGTAGATTGTTTTGTTTTTTTGAGGGCAGTTATATAACAAAAAAAATCTATATGTGTAAATTGCACTTTCACAACAGATTACAAAGTAGCAGCCGTGTTAGTCTGTATCCGCAAAAAGAACAGGAGTACTTGTGGCACCTTAGAGACTAACAAATTTATTTCAGCATAAGCTCTAAGTCTCTAAGGTGCCACAAGTACTCCTGTTCTTTTCACAACAGAGTTTTCACTACATTACTTGTAGTAGATGAATTGAAAGTTTTTTTTTTACAGTGCAAATACTTGTAATCAAAAATATACAGTGAGCACTGTACACTTTATATTCTGTGTTGTAATTTAAATCAATACATTTGAAAAGGTAGAAAACATCCAAAAATATTTAAGTAAATGGTTTTCTATTATTGTTTAACAGTGCAATTAATCATACAATTACTTCTTTAAATCTCTTGACAGCCCTACTACAATATGCTCTAGTATATATTTGGGGAATTTCTATGACCTATGTTTTAGAAGTCAGACTAGATGATTAGAATGATCTCTTCTGGCCTTGGAATCTATCAATCTTAAAGGAATGGTTGAATTCTGTATATTTAAATACCATTTTATTTAAATCTTTGCCAAGAATAGATAGGTACCAAACAAATTAGAATTTAAATGGTCGAGCAAGAGGGGTGGTTGCAGACAAACAGTGTAAACACTAAAATCCCATTCACACTACTTTGGTTTGCAAAAATACATTTTTTGAGAACAGGAACCATGCGACTTTAAATGACTTGTGAAACAGAGATAGTTGTTTGTTTAAAGCTGAGTGGCCTTATCATTTGAGAGAAGTTTCAAAGATGCATCAGATAGCACTGAATGGATATACATCAAAAATAAACTCCTATTTGACATCCCGATAAAGCCTCTGTCTACTATTTCTACTGCTGCAGTTGAAACAGGGAGGAAGAGTAACTGAACTGTGATTCTTCTAGGGAAGAACACATTCTTACATGAAGAACAATGCAGAGGCATTCAAACAGGTTTGGGTTCATTTATATCCCCCCAAAATGGCTAAATAAAATTAGACTGATTTGGTCTGAGGAGATGGGTCCTGTAGCTGCTGTATTTGTCATCTCCTCTTGGTTCTCTACTTTCATCTCTTCGAGTCTTACCATTTTCCTTCTTGCATGTGGCCTTCATGAAGTGTTTATGGATGTGACCTGATATAGCAGAGCCACTGCTGTAGATCATTAATCAACTCTTAAAAGGTCAAGAGAGGCTGATCCTGCATCCAAAGTCAACGGGAGTTCTACCACTGATATCAGTGGGTACAGGATAGAGCACCCGGGGTAAACTTCATGATCAAAGGCTGAGAGAGATCTTTCCTTTTAATACACAATTAACTATCCTTTTATATTCACCTCATTTGCAAAACAGATAGACAACTTAAGCCAGGAGTCTGGCATACATGAGGTAATATGCATATGGTAGCAAAATGGGAAGTTTCTCCTGCAATCTCATTTATCTTCCCTCCACTTCCATCTTTTCTACACACAACTAATCCTCATGGAATATCCCATCCCATGTCTATCTATTAATTGATTACTACTAGCAGAGCTATCACAAAGGAACAACAGTTGGGCTGTTCCACAAATATCCGAGTACTTCTTTGCTCCCCCCGCCTTTATGCTCTACCTCTATCATTCATGAATCTCTCAATATTATTGCTTTTGTTGGCATCTCTGCAGAAGCAGATTAGTAGCCACATCCATAACTTGAGGGATCTGAATGATGTTCCCATGAGAAACAGGTTAAAAAATAAAATTTATCTGACTAGTATGGTGCATTGTGTGAATAGCAACTTTCTTCTAGGCAGCTTTACCAAATAGCTTTTTTCCAGCACCTGAGCTTTCCCCTATTTAAACTTTAAAAAACCCTCCCTCTCTTGTTAAGCTTTCATCTTTGTCTTTCCTCTGTCTCCTCTTTATCCCCTGCCCTCTGTTAGGTCTCCTCCCTGAATTATTCTTTGCCTGGAGTCTCTATTTCCAACATATCTTAAAAGGTGTGATATGTCACAAGCTTTGCTCTGAGAAGCAATCCAAGCCTGCAGTGCTGTTCTACATCTGACATGATGCCCTACTTTATTTAACCACTGCTCCCTAATGTTTCTTTACATCTTCTTCAGTTTTAAGCCCCAGCACAAGTTGACTGACCTTTTGCAATGATCTATAAAACAGTGAAGTGGCTACATATGATCAGAAAGATGCAGAACATTTCGTGTTTTTTCCTTCGTGGAGCAGCAGGAAGCCTGCAGCTCCCCTTGGCCAGGACTGGTGAACCACAGCCACTGAAAGCTGCTGGAGGCCGTGCCTGTGGACGGTCACTGTAAACACTGTCTTGCAGCCCGCCAGTGGATTACCCTGACAGGCTGTGTGTGACCTGCAGGCTGCAGGTTGCCCATCACTGCACTATGGTAACTGAGCTATTGTTAGAGGAAAAAATATGAAAATTAACATCTCTCACAATCAGTGTCACTGTAATAAACCGAAAGTTTTAGAGAGCCAAATTTGCAATCGGAGCTGGTTCAATTAATTGGGAATTCACTCTTCTCCCTCTTCCCCTCTGTCTCCCTCCCGCCCCCCATTTCCATATTATTCCTAAACTGTTCTTGATCTGTGCAGGTGGAATTGTACGTATCCACTGAACAGTTTGGACAAACAATTTTTATAGCCTGTGGGTTTTTCCACAAACTGTTCCTTTCTATTCCACCTTTGATTACCTGAGTAACAGGATATTGCTTCTCCTCCCTCAGAAGGTGACTGCTAAACAACAAATGACAGTGAATAAGTAGCAAACATTACTCTTTCAATATTTATTCATGCCAGAGCTTGGGATCAGACACTGGCACAAATGCCTGTGGTAAAAATGCCTGCAGAAGAGACTGAACAGACTAAACTGAACGCAGTTCTTTCAAACTAGAAGACTAATTTCAGCATTTGACAAGCTGCATTCAAGAGCAGCCTAATAGTACTGCTCTCCCCCATGCTGGGAGCTGCTTCTAGCCTTCCTACGTATGAAGCTTGTCCTTCTTATTCATCAAATCATGATACAATTGCTACAAAGCTCTCTATACCCTATTTATGGTAGACTACAGTTTATATTAGGAAGCCAGAACCCCACTGTAGTAGGAACTGTATATATAATAGTCCTTGCCCAGAACTATTTGCCATCTAACTAGATAAGTGGGGGAGAAGCAGCATTATTATCCCCATTCCACAGATGGGGAATTGAGATACAGGGACACTAAGTCATTTGCACAAGGTCACAAGAAGTTTGTAGTAGGTTGACTTCCATGCTCTCCATTTTCTCAATCCCAGTGCAGCATATTGGCCACAAAAAAAAAAGGCATTCCCTTTTGATGTTACATTTTTCAAAGAATGCAAACCTAGCCTAACAGAAAAGGCATTAGGATTGAGCCACTGCACAACTGCAATAGCCCTTCAATATATTGTCTCCATGTCAAGCAATTAGATATCCAGGAAAGAGGAAAGTACTCCAAGTGTAGCTGTCCTGGTGACAGGGCCAGCTGCTGCACCTCTGACCCCTTCTCATCTGTGTTTTAATTTCTCTCAAGATGGAATTTCATGAATTTCCCACTCCTCTCTGGTTTCTAGGCTACAGCACCCAGTGTATAAAGTGTTGTAGTTCCAACAGGATTTGATACCTGCTGTTTTCTTTGGAACTTGTAACCAGCAGTGAATACAGTGACCAAAACAATAGTTTATTTTTAAGAAACTGTTTGTTCTTAATAACAAAGCATAACCTAAGAGTACTCAACCACATTTCTATCTTACCCCAGATTCCTAGTCTCTGGCAGCGTGGTTGTCTCTTCTCTCCATCTCCCAGTCCTGGGAAGATTTTTAAAACCAGTCAAAGACTTTGTTCTCCATTTGGGGGGGAGGGATAGCTCGGTGGTTTGAGCATTGGCCTGCTAAACCCAGGGTTGAGCGTTCAATCCTTGAGGGGGCCATATAGGGATCTGGGGCAAAAAATCTATCTGGAGATTGGTCCTGCTTTGAGCAGGGGGTTGGACTAGATGACCTCCTGAGGTCCCTTCCAACCCTGATAATCTATGATTTCCACAGCTTGGATCTGCTGCTCCAACCTGGTCTGAGTTCGGCAGGGTATTTGAGGTAGAATTTCAAAACAGCTGACTCTTATACACTGTCCAAGTACTTAAGAGACTATGTATCAGGTTCCAGCTCCCAACTTCCCGGCAATCTTACTACTTCATTAACACACTGTCAAGATAATTTATCAATAGTCTGTAGATAGCTGTAGATCCACCACAGTAGCCTCACTCTTCAGTGTGGGAGAACCCATGTGAAGCTAAAGTGGTCTTTCTGCTAATTTTGCAACTAAAAGTTAATCTGCTACTTGACTTGGTTTTTAGTAACTTGACAGTATTTTTCACCAGAAATCTTCGGTCAAATTCTTAGCACATTTTCCACGAGGAAAAATTCCATCATGAAAGCCTTAGAAATAGGAGGTAGTCACTGATATATCTTGAAATAATATTGGTTATTTCTGGCAAAAGTTATCAGTTATGCTCACAATGAAGCATGTATAAGGATAGCATGTTGCTTATAGGACAGAGTACATCTTCATTTATGCTGAATTAAAGAGCCACTGTTATAACCCACTTTAAGAGGTGAAAGGATAAATGAAATGGATGGTTTAATACCCATGATGATAAATGCACTAGCTGAGGTCTTTTAAGAAAGTCTATGTAGATCAACAAGAACATGTGAACAAAAAAGCAAGGGTGCAAAAAAAGCACACAAGAATACAGAATGAATCTGAGTCTGACAAGTGATAAGGTCAAGGTAGTGAGCAAAATATAGATTGCACTAGAATAGGATTAAAGAAGAAATGTTTCAAGTACAGTGCATAAGGAACAAGAGGTCAGTGAAGGGAATAGAAAAGTATTTAGGTGGGTGTAAGGAGGGTAACTTATTGACAATGCTTAAAGCACCCAAAGATTCTTTGCCTTTATACTGAAAGAAGAATGGTGAGGAGAAAATAGTGTGCAGGCTCTTTGTGGATGAAATACCGACACAAAAGTTAACTCTGAGGCTAAATATGATTTCTTCTAGTTTAGAAATAAGTGATATAGAAACATTTTAAAACCTTTAAGTAAACTAAATCTAGTTATGGAAGATGCTGCAGAATGTACTTCAGTGCACTATAGTAACTAAAACAGAGCTCTGAGTCCTGAATGAAAAACTATGGATGTTCATAAGCCACTTAAATAAACGGCGGGAATGATAGTCTGGCAAGAAGCACATGAGAGTGAAAGATGACTGGAAAGGGATATGAGGGGGAGAAATAATGATGGAAAGGGGGAAGTGATGGGAGATGTTTAAGTTAAGGAGAGAGACATATTTATGCTACACAGTATGTGGGAGGAGGCAAAGGTAAGGAGAGTCTTGTGGCCAGATCCCAGTCTTTGTTAAGCCCCAGTGATAAAGATCCATGAAAAAACTAATCTGAAGATTCCACCTAGAACAAAATAGTCACTGGCTAGCCTAAGACCAGCATAGCTGGGTCTGCTACTTCTTCCCACCTTTGCTGATGTGTCCTCCCTATACCAATGGGAGAAGGGGGATAAGGTTGAAAACTGGCAGCAACCCTGAGGCTGCTCTGTTTTGCAGGAGGCCCTTGCAACACTGGTGATTGAAGAAGCACAAAGATAGCTTTGAGCCTCTCCTAACTTGCCAAGCAGAACTGCAGCAGCTGTTGACCTCACCCATGAAATATGATCTAGAGAAAAACCCATAGCTTCCATCAGAAAGAGGGGGTTCTTCCATATGTTCAATTAACTTCAGTATTAAAATATGGATATAAATGAACCTGAAATCAGAGTATTAATCTGATGAAACAAGACTGTAAAATGGCTTCAGTAGAAGACTAAAGAAAAACAAACAAACTGATTGCACTTTAAACTCAATTCTGGTTGTGCATTATAACTGAAAGGCAGGGCTCCAGGAACTGGTCTCTTCTTCCTCTATTCTCACTACTGGACATCAGATATGAGCTATTTCAAGGTAGGTCCCATCATTTAATAAAGGATGCAAGTCAAATACATCTCAGAAATAGATAGTAAGGCAATTAACAGTTCTAACAGAATGATCCCTGGACGTGAGGAGGTTCTTAAAGTCAATCAATACTCAAATTTACATGCATAACTAGTTATTGAATTTGAATTTTCACTAACAACGCAAAGATGTACTATGTTCTATAGAACAGTTCTTTTTACAATTGCAGTGCATACGTGTCCAAATGCAGTAGGTGAGTTCACCAGTCAAATTGACTGTGTGCCAGCGACCTCCATGTGCGTGTTCATGTACACTCCCATACATGCATGTCAGCAGTATGTCACCTAAATCAATGGGTAACAGTTCATTATTATATGAAAAAAGTGGTGGCACATGCACTAAGAGACCAACTGTTTAAAAAATATAATTAAAAGGTATGTTCTGATGTACTCTTAGGGAAATAAACAGGCACACTACACAACAGTTTGCTGGTTTTGGAAGGTTTTTTGCTATTCAATGAATGTTACTGAAGGGCGAGAACTTTACAAATATATCTATTTAAGTGGAACAACAAGGCACTGATGAGTCATTGGATGCATAGTAAAGAACAAGAAAGATAAAAGGAAAACAAAAACCACAGATCAACAAATAATGGATTTGTTATTCTAAAAGAAAAGCTGTCTAGGTCTGACAGTTGTCATGGTAGCCCTACGTTGCTGCTTTAGGGGCCCTGTTTCTTCCAATTCTGAAGTACTTGGACAGAGAAAAATAGAAAAGAAAAAACAAGTTTATCAGAAATTCTGATTATTTAGTTATAAAAAACTAAATTCTGTGGGGAAACATGGCGTCCTTTTACATTGGAGAAACAAGAAATAAAACTACCGTATATACTCAATAAGCCAAAATTTTTTTAGTAAAGGGAAGCACCAGAGAAGGGGGTTGGCTTATGAATGGGTATAGAGAGAGAGAGAGTTGGGACACAGTCCCTACCCCTAACAGAGGGAGCAAGGAGAGGCAGCACAGCCAGCAGAGACAGAAGGGAAGAGGCGGGGCCAGAGTCTCTCCGCTTCCAGCCACGCTGCACTCCCCCCAGCTGTGGCTGCACTGCCCGGCCCGAGCAGGCTGCGACCGCGCCAGAGACATCCTCCCCTCGCACTCCTCAGATAAGGTGGAAAGGGATGGGTTGGGGAGAGTGTGGGGGTCCCAGGCTAGGGGTGGGGTCATGTAAGGGGTGGTCACAGCTGTTACTCCCCTGACTCCCAGCTTCTCCTCCCCAAAAAAATTCCCCAGCAGTTGCTGTCCCAGCCTGTCAGGATAAGCGTCCCGGCATGCCGGGACACTTTCTTTACATAGATTTACCTCCGTGCCTGCAGACGCTTGAGGTAAACAAACCATCTTGGCCCACCAGCGGCTTATCCTGATGGCCCGGGAGCCAAAGTTTGCTGACCCCTGAATTATAGGGTCGGCTTATGAACGGGTATAAAAAAAATTTCCATTTTTACTTATCCATCTTGGGGGAGTCGGCTTATAAACGAACCGGCATATGATCGAGTATATACAGTAGGTAATTCTGAAGATGGCATTCATACTAGAATGTTCAATTATGATAATGGATCAAATACATCTCTGGTACAAATCCATTGACCTCAGTGGAGTCACATGAGATTTGAATTTGGCCCTGGTGTATGTGTTCCCCCAAGTAAACACATCATAGGCAATAACCCTAGGCAGTTTGTGTATCCTACCCAACTACAGACAGACACTTATATTCAATTAAAGGGAAGTTAGACATCTGTAGGGTTTTTTTTAATTGAAATTTCATTTTATTTCCAACCATACCAGAAAACAGTTTTCTGCCACCTTTCCATCCTCTCCCTGATCCCTCTAAACAGTCAGAGACTGAATAAGTCTCAGGAGTACTCTACTTTGCACAGGTAGATTGACCTTCTAGAGACAATTGTCAGTATAGAATCTGTAGAGTGCGATATGCTCTGTCCATGCCTCTCCGACCCACAGAATGTTTTCTATGTCAGTGGGGTGGGGGTGCACAAATCAACTTGGTTGGGCTTTATGCCACCTGGATAGTCTCTACTGAAGAGTACTCCCCAGCTGGATGTTCAAAATGGCTTTGTACCTCCCGAGTGGCTTGAGGATTTGGCCTGTTCCTGTTATACCAATTACTGTACCAAAAGATGAATGAATTGCTAGGCCCGAGTCATAAGAATTAATGGTGTTCATAGACAACATCCAGGGATGCCCACCCAACAGTCACAAAACAGCAAGTCTCTGCCTTATAATTTTAAGAGGTTTTTTTCTTTAAAGATAAACTGTATTTTTGAAAGCATCATAGTTTTAAGTGTTTGGGTGCATGCATAAATAAATAAAGGAGAAAAGTTTAAGTTGTCTTAAATGATAGTGTTTTAACCTCCTTGTCTCTTTAATCTTACCAAGAGTGGATAGTTGTGATTGGGAGCACTCACCTCTCAAGTGCATCCAAGCAATTGGGTGTGGTACAGCCATCTTTGTCCCACTCCTGGCACTCCCCATAGGTTGCCAACCTTACTAGGCAGGTCTTCAGTAGCTCAGCCATCCAGACAAGTCACACAGTCAAAGTAAACCCCTACTGGGGTAGCAAAGAGTTCACTAAACTGTCTGCTCTCACCAAGGTCTTCAGCCCTTTGCTCAGGTTTCTAAAGGAGCCTTACATACCTTCCACAGCTTTATGCCCCTTCACCAGTGGCTAATAGGATAACCCAGTTCCACCCACTACTCCACACTCCGACCCAGGGAGCCTATAAACAGCAGCCACATACTGCTTCCTTTAGTTAGTTACTGCTGCATTTCCTGTGGGTCTCTTCCCACCCAGCCCCTTTGTCTCCATCCATTACCTTAGAGTTAGAGTTCTCAGGTCCTTTCACTTCCAGGTTTAGCAAACACAGTCCACCAAACTCCTTTCCTCACCCTTCTGGCTTCACCCAGAAACTGAGATGCTAACCACCTGCAGCTCCTTTTATTTGAACCTGCTGGACTCTGATTGGCTGCTTCAACAAGGCTTCTCTAGGCAGGATTGCAGGACTCATCTCTACTGCTCCTTCCTGGGGCAGTGTGTAGCAGGGCCTTCAGCAAGGGGCCACAAAGATGTACCTTGTCACAATGGTGTATCAAAGAAATAACACAAATTTGGGACATCTCTAAAAATTGCACTTTGATGTGGGTGGTAGCTTACCCTTATGAAGGGTTATTTTTTTCACATTCTGTTACAAAATATAACATGATGGTGTGATGGTCATAATCATAGCATTAAAGATGTGACATGTAACTGTAATTTTTCATAGTGTTTAAGGCCAGAAGAGATCATTAAATCATCTTGTCTGACCTCCTGTATATCACAGGCCATTACATTTCACCCTGATACTTCTATATTGAGCCCAGTAACTTGTGTCTGACTAAAACATAAATTGTATTTGGCTAACGTAAATCTTTCAGAAAGCATCTGTGACATCCCGGCACCCCAAAATTCACCACTATCATGTAATTAGGATATGCTTTGTATAATGTATGCCTTGTGAGGTGTCATTCTAAAAGTCTTGATCTGCTAGACAGTAAAATCTCATTGGATTGTATGTGCTATTGTTGTATGTGAAGTTATGAAGTTTAGCTATACATGTTTGACTGAAACATGTTGTGAGGTTGAAAACATCAACAAGCAGCCTTTCAGCTACAAGAGTAAAAAGGCCAAACAGTGTTAATGGCTTATTGAGAAAATGCACACAAGCACAAGTATTACCCCAGGAACTGTGTACAATACAAACCTCTCAGAGATAGCCCTACACAATGGGAACTGTTTCAACCAGGTCACAGCAAAAGAGCTTTCCAGCAAGTGCGAAGAAGATATAAAAGGGGGACAATGACATCATGATGGTACCTTGTTCTCCCTACAACACCACACCTAGAAACACCAGATGGGCAAGGACTGAACTGTGGGAAGTGATGGTCCCAGGCTAGAAGGATTTTTAGCCTGTGTATGAAAATCTGGAAAAGCCAAGACAGCTTGTGCCTTAAGATTCTGCCAAACTGTTTATCCCTCAGGGTGAGAATTTGCTAATTCATATCCTATCTATCTAGTGCGTTAAGCTCAGCTTGCAGTTATATTTATTTACTAAGGTAATCTGCTTTGATCTGTTTGCTATCACTTATAATAATTTAAAATCTATCTTTTGTAGTTAATAAACTTGTTTTTTGTTTTGTCTGAAACCCGTGTGTAGAAATTATAACTTGGGAACAGCAAACCGTGGCCACTGAGACCTGCGGGCAGCCATGCCTGAGGACAGTCAATGTAAACAAACTGTCTCATGGCCCGCCAGTGGATTACTGACGGGCCGCAGGTTGTCCACCATTGGTTTAAGCAAACAAGAGACCAGCAAATCATCAAGTCTGACTTCCCATATATCACAGGTTACCAGCACCACCCACACACTAAACCCAGACCTGCATTCCTTGTTGCTAGTTGTATAACTTTGCATTTGCTATATTAAAATGCATTTTGTTTGAATGAGCCCATCTTACCAAGCAGTGCAGATCACTTGGTATGACTGCCCTGTTCTGATCCTTTACCACTCTGCCAAGCTTGCATCAACCACACATTTTATCAGTAGTGATTTTATATTTACTTCCATATAATGACTATGTTGAATTGGTGGCTGAATCTTGTTTTAACTGGAGTCACAGATTGTGTGCACAGCATGAGTGTTGTAGATTAACTAGTAACTGAACATTTGCATGGGTGGGTGGGAAGAAAGAGGGTACTAAAGCAACCCTGAAAGTTTGTAACTGATTTGTACCTTTTTATCTGTGCAATGGAAAAGCTGTCAGGTGCAAGTTAGATAACTGGGAAGTAGAAATGTTTAATATTAGGTAGTAAGGGTGATGTATGCTGAACTCCTCTGTGGAATACATTTCCACCTATTTCACTAATGTATTGAAACTAGGTCTTAAATGAACTTGAATGGTTTACATAGCTTCTTGGTATGATATTTCTGTGTTCAATATTAAATATATAGAGATGTAATGACCTGTGATCTCTAGCAAATGGAAGAGCTGAATTTGCTTCCTGTGTCTGCCTCCCCACCTAGGCTGCTGCCCAATAAATTACTAGAAAATCACATTTACAGAGAGTGTATCATACAAGCAAATTCCTGGGAGGTTCACAGATTATGGACAGTGGTTTTACAAGCAAATCTGCCATCACAGTGGGCAAAATAATGTGATGCATACAAAAAGGGGCAAAAGCAGTAGATTTTATAAAGTCCATCTCATAACTAGTTTGAATGCTGAAGTAGTGAATATAAATAGATCCAGTCCAGATTCCTTCGTTGTACTGTCTTAGAGGACCCTGTAACACAAGAATGCAATCAAGTCATGCCTCAGACCTAATCAATGCCAGAGATTATTTGAGGCCCAGAAATTTTGCCCTATGCTTCCAAATATAGTAGAGCAGCTGCTCCCATTCTTTTCGTTAGCCCTACCTCTTAGATCCCATGTAGTGACTATGTAGCTGAGAGAGGTAGCTACATAATGGAAGGAATATATTACATGACCTTCTCCCCACCCACTCCCATGGACCAGACCATGAATGTCCTTGAATTGGTTTACAGGGACAGAGGGCCATGCAGGAAGCCCTTGTACAGCTCTTTAACTGCTTTTTATGATGGTAGGATCTCTGCTCCCTGAAATCTGGGGAATAGGTCACTAGAAATGGGGTGGGAAAGAAGTGAGTTCATGGCCACTCACTTTCTGCACTGACCCATAGGCTGGTGCACTATATTGGTTCATCTGCTCAATGTTCATGGCTGGAGAAGGTTGAGCACCCCCTTCTGCACAAGAAGCAGCATCAAGAAAGCTAGTCTCTTGGAGGCACCGGGTCTCTAATGCTACACCTGGTACAATGTGCTCTGCCTTTTCCCTATTCAGGGCTGTGTCATAAATGCCACAATGTAGCCCTGTGTGATTAGGGTCATTATGATCTCCAGAAGTGGAGAGGAGCACAGAGGTCCTATTGCATTGGGTCCTTCTTTTCTTCGTGCCATATCTCCTATTAGCGGTCTCCCTCAATCACTCTGTTATGTTTCCCTCTTCTCTATCAGAGGCAAAGATAAGCACATTTAAAAGGGGGCACAGAGTTTCATATATGCTAGTGGAATAATTATTAGAAGGCATAGACGCTATTGAAAAACTGGGATAAAAACTCTCATTTTGGAATAAAAATATAAATGTGACTTAAAACTCGGAGGGTTATTTACCCTTTTTCCTCCTCAGACACACAGAGGCACTCTGGAACCTGAGAGTGACCTACACTGCAAGTAAAGTACTTTTGATACACAGAGAGCAAAATCAGTTTGCTTTTATCGTGGAAGAAACTTTCAAATTAATTGTTTCTGTGGTGCCAAAACTATACAAGGTTCTTTACAGATTTTTATAGAAAGTCATTAAGTCAAGATACTTACAATCTGGTCCTGTCTAAACCAGATTCAGCCATTATGGCTGGCAACTGGGTTACCTTTACTGGTACAAATTCCAAGTGGAGACAAGGTCAGCTGACATTTGCCCTAGCTGAGTTTGCCCCTAATTGGAAGTGGTACAAGCTCACCCAATGCAAATCATACCTTTTCATGTCTATACATGGGATTTGGTGCAGCTTCACTGGTTGCTAACCACCAGTAGCTGAATTGGGCCCATGTACAGACAAGGGCTAAAACTTTCAAGAACTCCTAAATGACTCAGGTGCCTAAGTCCTGTTTAAAGGCTTAGGATCTTAAGTCACATTGGGTACATCTCCATAGCCAGCAGCAGCCCACAGCAGTGAGTCTCTGAGCCTCGGTCAACAGGCTTGGGCACTGCACTACATTTATTTTTGTAGACAGTGCTTTTAAATTGCAGCTTGAGCTAGCGCTCAGGATCTGAAATCCACCCATGCCCCATAGGCTTCAGAGCCCAAGATCCAGCATGTGCCACAACATCTATACAGCTATTTGTAGAGCAGTAGTGTGAGCCTCATGAGCCCAAGTCTGTTGACCTGGGCTCAGAGACTTGTTGCCACGGGCTGTGTAGACACATTTGTTCTTATGTCTAAGAGGACAGAATGAGTTCCTTGGCCTACTACCAGGGCCAGTGCAATCACTAGGCTAACTAGGTGGCTACCTAGGGCACCAAGTAGTTGGGGACGGACAAAAGCACGCTCCAGGGCGGCGGTGGAGTAGAGGTGAGCTGGGGCAGCGGGGGCGCGGGGAGGGCTGCCTGCAGCAAGTAAGGGGGGG
>NC_048310.1:16375878-16436953 GCF_013100865.1 Trachemys scripta elegans
GGGGGGGGAACTGCCGCGGGGCTCAGAAAGGGGGGAGGGTGTAAGGTGGAAGTTTCGCCTAGGGCGCGAAACATCCTTACACTGGCTCTGCCTACTACCCATTGGAAAACTGTAATCTTGGTTACACAAAACAGTACATTGTCTGGCACTAAAATACTGTGTTCCTTTTGAAAGGTAGTATGTGGTACAAAATCCACACAACAAGATTAGATATTTATATAGGCTGGAATGCTCACAAGATTCTTAAGTGAGTTGGATGCCCAAATCCTGTTGAAATTAATTACTACTTTTTAGGTGCCTTTGAATGTCTCAGCCTAATTCCCATTGCCTTATGGTTTCCAGATATATATATATTGTTTTCAGTATTTTAGTTATATGTTTTAAATTGTAAGCTCTTTGGGGCAGGAACCAAGTCTTCATATGTTTGTACGGCACCTACTGCCATGGGACCCTAATCCTGATTGCACCTCTGAATGCTATTCAAAAATAGCAGGGGTGGAGATTACAGAGCTGGTTTTGGAACCTCCACTCCTCCTGGTCAAGATAATATAGAGTCGGAGAATATCTTTAGAGTTGTAAAGGAAGATGAAGAAAAAGATATAGGAAAGTACATTACATCTAGTGATTTGACACAAATTACAAGCTCACAGGAGTACCATAATCAGGAAATTTTGAAGATACTTGCTACACCTCTACCCTGATATAATGCTGTCCTCGGGAGCCAAAAAAATCTTACCTCATTATAGGTGAAACCATGTTATATCGAACTTGCTTTGATCTGCCGGAGGGTGCAGCCCGCCCCCCCAGAGCACTGCTTTACCGTGTTATATCCAAATTCGTGTTATATCGGGTTACGTTATATTGGGGTAGAGGTGTACTTACTCCATAGTCCTGAGCAAGTACAGTGGTGGCAAGGGATGTACCACAATTTTCTTTTTGGTCCCCTGCATACATTGTACATGAAAAGCAATTATTCTCTCCCGCTCTTCCCCGCAGTACTTCTGGATCCGTTGCTCAGAGGTAGCACTCTGTTGCTCGTAGCAGTGTTAGCACCTTTATGTGCACGAAAACAAATGTAAGAATTAGTACTTTTGCTTTTAAAAAAGCTTCTACAAGGAGTAGCTTGTATTGCGCCATGGCAAGTTACATGCAGAACACACCATTTATGGCTTTGATTTTAACTGTACTTTTGCTGATTGACTAACCTATGTATTTTTGCAAATTGGGAGCATGCCAACAAAATAGACTTTCAGAGGAAACAAACACTACAGACACTTCCTGATATTTGTTTTCTTTCCTCTGCCCCCCTCCCTCACCAATCGGAAGTCTCCTTTATCACACAATTACAATCATAAGTAACTCATTAGAATGTCCCAAACCACATTAACCTGTTTACAATGAGCATTTGGATTTAACTTGGCCCCAACCTTCCAAAGGGTACTAGTTAATTCCTCCGTTTAATGTGTTCACTTCTCTTCCTCAAAATGCTCCTGGGCACAAAAGGCTTTGTGCATTTTTCTCCTCTATTGCTAGCAAAGCAGTTCCAGGATAGCTCTTATTATCATTAAGGTTCTCCCCAAAAACACACTGTTCACAAAAAATATTCAATAACCTGACCTCCCACTTGGTAGCGGACTGTTTTATTGCCATCTTCTCAAATCCAAAATCCCCAGTGCTAATGGGCTCTTCTATGGGCTGGCTACCCCCACGTAAGGTAGCACAATCTATTCCAATCTTCATAATGTCCAAACACTCTCATCTCTTCAGGATCAACCTGAAGTACAAATGGTTAAAATACCAGGATAGTTGTTGAGGGCGCAGCATTTTCCAGAAGCTCCACCACTGAAAATAGCAGGGTGGCATATCTTTTGTAAATGCCTTCTATAAGTAGAAAGAAAGCATATCTAGACAGGGAGCACACACTTAAATGTTATTATAGTCGCTGGTCAAGTGCCTCAGATGGTATAACTGTGTCAAGCTCTATTGTCCACAGCCTCTAATGCAGGGGTCTGCAACGTTGTTCCTACATGCATAACGCTGTAGCGCAGGGGCCGGCAACGTTCGCCCGCGCCGCTTCCCACTGCCCCCATTGGCCCGGGATGGCAAACCGCGGCGAGTGGGGGCCGCAATCAGCCAAACCTGCTGCGTCAGCAGGTAAATAAACTGGCCCGGCCCGCTAAGGTGCTTACCCTGGCGAACCGCGGGCCGAACGTTGCCGACCCCTGGTATACTTTTTCACCTATCCATCCTTTCTTTTCTTGAGTCTTTATTTTCTTTCCGATGGCCCAATATGACTGGAGAGAGAACCTGTAGTGATCAACACAGCAAGCTAATAAAAATATGAAATATTTTTTGAGTCCTTGATTTGCCCATTTTTCTTAGCTGTCTTTTATATGTCAGTTTCTGAGGTATGTAGGGATTTCCCTACATACAGAGTTGTTTTTGGAATAGCTATGCCTGAATAATTCTGCATGTGAATGCTCTTATTCCAGAATAAGAATGTTTAATTCTGAATTATCTTAATCTACTTGGATTAGTAGATTAGGAGTTAATTCAGTAATGGTTAAATTGCTTTAAATTTACACTTTCCCTTATTCCAGATTAATTTTCATGTGTAAACAAGCTCTAGGATCACAGTTGGCTACAAATATGATAAAAAATTCTTCCTTGAAAACTGAAGTTTCATTTTCTAAGTGGGAGGGAGAAAGAATTTAATTAGAATGTAGAAATATGAGTGAATAGTATAACATTGCAGTATCATACTGGAAAAAAGATACCCCCTCTAAAAAAATGTTTTGTACCATAATATGAAGGAAGGAAGGTGCTGGTCATAATAGTGAAAGTGATACAAAGTTTACATAGATTTAACACATTGATTTAAAACTGATTGACCTCTAGAAAAAAATATTTTTTGAAAAGAGCCAGTGCAGAAATAGCTCCGGTTCACAATGGGCTACTCTTGTGAATTGTCACCATCTCAAGTTTCCTACACAAATAATGGTATAGCAAAAATTGGTTCTTGTGTATTACTCTTTCAAGTACCTTGAACCAACTGTCTCAGTTCCCTTTAGTATCAACTAAAATTTCAGTAACCTGGAGATATCACATTTCTGAATATAGTAGAGAAAGTGACAATGTAGCTCTCAGGTTAGAGATATAAATTAGTTCTGGTGCTGAGTTCTGTGACTTCATTCAAACATGTCTGCAATATTACTGATTCTACTGCTTCCCCGTGTTCACTAAATTAATATTAAGCTGTTTATACATTATGCCAAAGGATTGCTTTAGCCTGCATATTCAAATACTATTTGAAAGGAAAGGCTTTGTCAAGCTGGGCCTACAGCCATAGCATGTTCCTGGTGATAGTGAGCATCAAAGAAGCCCAGGAGTTCGGAGTTAGAAAATTTGTGGAGATCATATGTATAAATAAAAGAAGCATCAAAATCAGTGCTAACCCACCAAAAAGAATACTAGTGTTAATGAAGCAACTAAACACATTGCTTTCCAAGTGGGAGACAAGTAAGCTAGAAGTAATTGCCCTAGTCTAATAAGGTTCCTCTTTCTCTCTTTATATATATATGGCATTGATTTTGACCTTTCTTTCTCAGTCTGACTTTTATTGACACTAATCCTCATCCTATTTATGACATGCTGTTACCAATGAGTGTTGTGTGAAATTAATCATTTCCAACTTTGCAAATGTTGCCATTTCATCCACAGAATATAGTGGGTTTTTCCATAGTGAAAAGCGATTGGATTAATTCCACCTTAGGAGGGAAATAATTGTAGGTTTTCACACAGGTACCTTAGCAAAAATGTGTAATTTGCTCACAGCAAAACCAGATTTTAATTGAGAGATTTCACCTTTTATGTGGGGGAAGGAGGCAGGGAAAAGAAGTTAAGGCATAACTACAGAGAAGATCGTTTTGAGAAAGGAAAGTCCTGCTGGTGTTATAGTCGTGCACTCTCTTTCCTCAACACAGTTCACTTCCCAAAGAACACTGACAGTCATCAAAGGGCTGTTGTCTAATAATAAGCCTTTCATTCCCATTGGTGACAACTTGCCCCCAGCACGATCAGATTCACTCCACTGAGCAAGCTCAGAATACGGACAGAGGAGAGGGAGATTGACATTACACTATTGCCACCTTCCTGCCATAAATGAATCCTGATGGGTCTGAGAGACTCTTACTTTTTCAGGTTGAGTTCTTATAGTCAGGGACAATGTGCCGACTTTCTATTCTGCTCTTGATAGCTGGGTAATTCGGCTCAGAATTGAAGCAATATTAATTTGCTGCCTTTATCACAAAATGTACACATTTGAGGCATATTCTCATGTTCTCGCCTACAGAAATTGAGCAGAGTAGAAGAAAAGTTAATACTAGTAGGGAAGAACTTGTTGAAATGGGCAAAAGCTTGTTTCTTTCTTCTGCTGAATCTTCGACAATAAGAAAGTGAAACAAACAAGAGCAATTGGGCTTAAGCGGTTTGCTACAGCCAACCCTTGAAGTACAGTGGCCATCCTATGCAAGTGCATTTCCCACTGAAGTATGACGTGGTTACAAAAGTAACCAGGTGTGTACAGCAGGGAGAAGCCATGTTTGTTCCACTTTTCACACCCATACAGAGCGGGTAACACCTTTTCACAGTCATACTGCCAGAGCAACATTGTAAAATGGCATATGGATCAGAGCAAAGCTTCGGAGTCAGCATTTTCCATATGTAGGGGGAAACGGAATATAATTAGGGACAGCCCTAAAGGCAGAATTGCACCTTGAAGTTGAAGAACAATACTTCTTCCCCCTCAAAAAACTTCACCCACCAGATGCTCCCATGGCCATCAATATTTGCAATGTATAAAACATTTCAAAGCCACAATAAATGAAACAAACCTGAATTAAAATACAGGTGAAGACATCTTCAGTTTTACCCTGAAGTCTTGCAGGGAAATGTTAGATAAGAAAGGACTTTAATGGCATGTGCCCTAAGTGGGAAAGGAATTTAATTTACCTTTACCATCCAGTGATGATAATTTTTAGTCAAAGCTTTGCCTGGTGCTAAAATATTGTACCACTATTTCGTGGATAGATGCTTTCCAACTATGGTCCAGTACATTTGCCCCTCTTTTTATTATTTTGGAGCACCTAATTTTCTAGAGGTCACCAGAAGAACATGGAGATAGTCAGTCAATTAAAAGAAATATCCAATTCACTGCTAAGCAATATTCACAGGTGATAATCCAATTCACTGCCAAGTCAGATTCTGATACTCCTACACACACTGAGTAGTATCTTGCTCCTTTTAAAGCATTGGAACTATTCATGCTACTAGGTCTATGTAAAGGTATATATCCTTTGATTATAAATAAACCTACTTATTGCAGTAACTACTGTATTTTTAACAATCAGAAAACTGAAGTCCTCCTGCCCTAGAGGAGATGCTTCTAATCCTAACTCTGCTTTTTTCACTGCCAGCATCTTTTGGTACAAAGGTGACCCAGATTCCTATACTTGTTTCATATGTTGACTTGGTAACACAAGTAACCCTGATGGTCCTTCCTATATAGAAAAGGACCAGTGACTAGGGAGGGGGTAATTGATATGTCTGGGTTTTAACACTGGGCATGCAGTGTGGACTTGGATATGTAATGTGACCTCTTTGTGCTGCAGTGTGCCGCTTGTATAAATAGGACTGCTGTGATCCCTGTTTTATTAATATTTTAAAGCACTTTTACTGCCTGAGAAGGAAGGTGCGATCTATGTGCAAAGTACTTCTGTGAGATAATTTGTTTGATAGGTGTGTGAGAATGTGATCTATTAATAAAAAAGGTGCTTGTGATGCTTGAGTTTGAAAGGCTTTTTGCCATTGAGAACTTGCCTTTCTTCAAGGGAAGAAAAAGATTTTTTTTAATTTGGACTAGATTACACAGATTGCATGCCGCTCCATGTAAGACGAGTTGTGGAGGTGCCCCTCCCCTGGGGAATATAGGGAGTTCTTTCCACATTAGTAGTGTGCACACAGAGTATGTCTCATGTTACATCCCTTGATATCCTCCATCATGTACCAGTCACACCCCTCCCCCACCTTCTTTGGGATGGAATTCCCCTCAACCCCATTGACATGGTAAGAAAAATGAGAAATCTGTAACTTATTCTCTATGAATAGTAAGAGGTCAGATAGTGGCTGGTCCTTTCACAAGTGAACAGGGAAGGAAAACCCATGGTATCTTTCCATTCCTTGCATAGACCATGTAAGAAACAGACGCAACAGAACTATGCCCCCAGGAATCCAATCATGACTGCTCCATATACTAACTGTAATCTGCATGTGTACATGTGTGGGAGGAGGGGGTTGGGAGTAGCACAAGGCTTCTCACTTCTCCACTGTGTTAATTAATCCTTCAAGTCCAGCTTCAGTCCAGCCTGTTGTGGGCTATAGAATTATAATTTTACTTATGATGAGAACTCATGTAGCCCATAAACTACATTCTAGTAAATCCTGTTATATTTGTCCTGGTAGGAAGTTCATCACTTACAGTAAGGCTAGCTGAAATACTGGTAAATGATACATTGTAGATAATATTGTGGTAAACTCTCATTGAGGCCATGTTGAGTTTACAGAGAATTCTGGTAAAAAGACAAAGGCATATTCAATTATTCAGAAAGGCCATTTTAGAATGTTGTTGTGGGTTTCTGTAACATATTACCCTTTGCTAACATTTAGTTGGATGTGAATTCAGAAGTGCAACAATAAACAGGAAAAAATTGCTCATTTCTGCTCATGTTAGAGTTTGTTTGCTTTGCTAGTTATTAATAGGTAAATGTAATATTGGGAAGGTAAGTTTTTCTATTAATGACTTTTTCCTTGTAGGCTGGCAGAGTTGGTAAGGTCAGATTTGGAAGACCTCTGAAGAGATTTTTCATCTATGGCTGTAGCTACACGGGGCACTTCTACAAAATAATTCCTGCTGTTGCTGCCTTCTGTTCAGATCCACAGAGCTAGCAACACTAACAGCAGTAGTGTAGACATGGCATCAGAGGTTCCTCAGATGCTTTTCTTACTCTCACTGTGTTGGCTAATCCTGCTCAAAGGTGGTTAAAAATGCCAGTGGGCCTGTGAATCTTGTTGATCCTGGGTCATCCTAGTGTAGACAAGTGCTAGAACAGTGTCATGGAGCAAAATTGAAGATGACCCAACTAAGAAGTAGTAGTATAAATGTATCCAGCTTTTTCAAAGTATTCAGCACAGTTTTCACATGCCATTTAAATGATTAGCAACTAGCCTACATTTGGATACGTTTATTTATTGGTAAATATGGAGACATTTCCAAATCAGTCATTTAACAATTTCTAGAAATACTACATCAAACTCTGGGCCAGCTTGTGGAGGCCTTGCTCTCATGCAAGTAGACCTGTTGGCTGCAGTGGGATTATTTTGTGAAATGAAATGCTCATCCATGTTGTCAGTATGACTTGCATCATCTATCCCTTTGCTCACTTATACCCAGCCTTACTGAGAACAATGAGTTCTCACAAATATAAGAGAACACAGTGATTGGCACTACATATAAATAACTGAAATAGATGGATGAAATCTTGCACACTGATCAGATTTTTTTTTGACATTCCAGATTCTTGCATTTTGCTGCATGGCTCTTATTTTTTTCACAACAGATTCTTTAAAGATTTCACTGTTAGCCTTCATTGTATCTTTTAAAGATTTGTGTGTTTATTTTTGCTTTAGAACACGAACACACACACACACACACACACACGATGGATTTCACATGCCAAGACCAAAAGCCATTATTCACTCATGTCCTCGAAGTAAAAATATTTTGCCTTGAGCAAGATTACAGCTAGGGGTATATGCTCAAATGGATAATAATTCATCAGATATCTTTAGCGTTGAAGACAGATATAATTTGAAAGCAAGTCACATTCTACATGTATTATGTAGCATCTGAACATGATCATCATAATCCAGGTTAAGTCCAAGAAAACAGCCCACAAAAAAAGACAAATCCTCTATAAAAATGTGTTTTTGTCACTTCACTTGGTTTATCATATCCTAGCCAGACAAATGTGCTTTTCATCATTTTGAAAGTAAGCATTAGAGTTATTTTTATCAGTATGTATTAGATGCATTTAGATTGTACTGTCACTTAGTTATAAATCCAGAACTGACCTCCACAGGGTTACTTTAGATGTACTTTGTAAATGAGAGAAGAAACTATCTAGGCATATCTCATATTGAGTTTTCTGTACCCAATACCCGGACTGCAAGTTAGAGTGGCTTGAAAAGAGAGGGGAGGATAAAGAATGAAAGAAAGTGTTGTTGGGTGTTGTCTCTACCTCTGCTGCTGCTTGCCATTGTCACAGTTTGCCACTGCTCACATAACATAAGAACGTCCATACTGGGTCAGACCAAAGGTCCACCTAGCCCAGTATCCTGTCTTCCGACACTTGCTGTCGCTGTCACCTTTAGCTGTCATGCCACATTCTGAGGTTCCACAGCCTGCTCCAGTCCTCAATGATTTCTGCAGATAGTGGGGACTCTCACTGCTTCTCTTTCTTCTATGTTGTTCTTCACTGCCATGCTGTCCTCCTCACATCAGAGCTAAGGCTCAGATCTCTTGATCAGCTTACTAGTGATTTCAGTTCCAGTGATTACTGAGCAGAAACAAGGACCCTCAACTGAGTGTAATCAGCTCTGTCTTTAAACATTGTACGGGGAGGATCAAATAGCATTTAAGGGCCCTTAAAAAGAGTCAACCTCGTCAGGTAAAATCACCTATCCCACCCCTTCTTTCACTTGGATTTAGCATCATACCTCCATTTAGCAAGTGAGATTAAATTTAGGGTGACCTCTCAATTAGGGCATATTAAGTATAGTTCTGCTACCCTTTAGTCATACAGTAAGGATAACAACATTTCATTACTTCTACATCCAAGATGTAAGTGAACTTTAACCCAATCAGCCAAAACTGATCACTTTGGCAAAGCAGATGATCACCTAGCAAAGTAGGTCTAGTTATGCAAATAGTCTGCTCCTTCAGTCTTTTCCACCAGCTAATCAATAGATGGTAGGGGAGACCACTGACTTATATACCATGTACATGCTTGTGTCAGAGGTAATATGAATGAACCATGGAGGGCTGGCTGGAATCAGCACCTATCTGGGAAAGACAATAGAACTCCATTTACCAAATGCCTTAAGTTTAGCAATGGGAGGCTCAGGCAAGCTGAACCTGTGAACTAAGCATGGTTTTGCAATGCAAGAACAATGTATTGGAAGTAAGAGGGGAGGAACTAGGCACACAGAACACAGGAGCTCTCACCTGGGACTGAGGGCAACTCAACTTCAAAGTTACCTCAGCCTAGCTGCATCTCAGAGAGGTACAGAAAAATCTATACCTTTGAGAGACATAGTTAAGCCGACCTAATCCCCACAGTAGTTAGACAGTGGTACAGCAATAGCCTTCCAGGGAGGTGGATTACCTACAGCAATGGGAGATCCCCTCCCATCACTGTAGTAAGTATGTATATTGACACACTACAGCAGCAGCACCGTTGCAGTGCTGCAGCTGTGCCCTGTAGCATTTTAAGTGTAGACATATCCTGAGAGACAGAGAGAAAGAAAGAGCCAAGATGGTTCCTACAGCAGCTTGTCTTGGTGGAGCTCTGGTTTGGGCCATTCTGAACTTTTACCTTTGCTTCTCTATGTGAACCTAAGGACTTCCCAGCACTGTATTCCATTTGATTAACGAATCTACTCAGTTTTGAAAGGTTGTCTAGTGTTGCTGCAGCTATTTGCTGAAGTGCATTGATCCCTGGAGAGGGTAAAAGTCTTTGAACAACAGCCTAGCTTATCTGGACTCACTGTACAGAGCTTATGATGAGACACTGGTCTACTGGGGCACAAAGGCTCAGTTTCTGAGACATTGAGGCCACGTAGCCTACTCTTGTGGATAAGTGTGACCCCTTGTGGCCTGGCACTCTAAAGGGGTACTCCCCAGAAACTGTCTAAAAGTGGGAGCATAGCACAGATCTTGTAAATCCATGTCAGCAGGCAAGCTGATATTTGCAGATGAAGGGACTGTTAGGTACAATGAAATCTACATTGAGTCCTGAAGGGTCTTCAAAGAATAGTGTGTCCTAGGAAAGGACTCCATTTCACCTGAAAAGGGCAAGTTGGAGCCAATGGGGTGAACGGTGTCTGTACTTGTTTGTCAATTCCAGAAGAGATGGATTGTTGTGACATAGGCAGAGGACTAGGTCACCTCAGCAACCTAGCCATACTGGGAGCCTGAGGCCCACCAGAGGAAGACAATGAATCAACCATGGAAAAGGGAAACTGAGGAAGACACATGACCGGAATCCACGAAAGATAAGCTATTTGATTAGATGCAACATACATGGGATTGAAAATCCCCTCCTGGTCAGGTTGATCCATGACCCATGAGATTTGATTCCTTTTATCCTAATTTCCATAATCACAAAGATAGTTATTGGTAAATTATTAGGGATAATAGAGGTCCTGCTTCCATTAGATTCAATGGGAGAAGAATTGGGCCATCAGTTTCTTAATCACAAATTTTATTACCAAACCTGTTGCAAATTCCAGCCATTAGTTGTAGTCCCCCCATCTCAAACTAGGAGCACTGTGAGGGGAATTCTGGGTGGAAAAGGGAACACTTTCACTAGATCACTAGCAGTGATTCAGCGCAACAAGCAGTGTTGATGGTCCCCAACAAGAATCATGTCTGGCCCCCTTAAACCAGAAGAAAATCTAATGTGATACACAGATCTTGTTCCAAGGGGAAAATAGCATTTTTAAACCAACTTCTTTATTTTTATACATTCTTAAAAAAAAGTGATACAGATAATATGGGCCAATATTCTGAAGAGATACATTTGGACATTTTAAATAGATTTTAGGGTAATGCTATGCATTAAAACTTTTCAATTTGCATATTAATAATTTTCAGGTCTCTAATTAGATACAGATAACTGTGCAAATAGCTAAACATATTTGATATATTTGAGATTGCATTTCACCTATTATCAGTATCATGCATTAAAATAATGAACACCAGCAATAAAAGGCTTTTGTGCAGATGCTTGCTTGCTTATTTTTTTCCTAAGACAATAATCTATGTTTTATGTAAATGATGTTTGAAAGGACAAAGTACAGTGATGGTGGAGGTATAATACAGATATATTAATAAAATAAATAGTGTTCATCTAGCTTCCTTCGGATATTAATCACTTAGGATTCATAAGCAATAGTTTGTTCTGAAAATGTGTCTGAGTGAGGTGTTTTTTAAGTGTACTTGAGTTTATTTCAGCCTATTTACATGCATTTGATCAAAGCTTGTCCCCAAGAAACTCTCATTTTCAGCTTTGCTTTTATCAAGTACTTTTTATCATGCAAAGGAAAGAGGTGGTCCTCTGTATCTCATTCCCTAACTTTGGGGGAAAAAACTGTAAAAGTATTTGCATTTTGTATTGATTTAAATGTATATATTGATGCAGCGTCTCTTAACACAAAGAGGTTGTTTAATGTATGCTGTCCAGAAGGATAAAACATACCATTGAGTCAGGGTCCTAAAGTACTTAGATTGTGAGCTTTTTGAGTAGGGACTGTCTTTTTATTCTTTGTTTGTCCAGGAGCTAGCATAACTAGCTCCAAGTCCCAACTAATAGATAATACATAATAATATCTGTAGCGTATATCATTGGGATACGATACTAAATAAACCTGTTATAAAACAATAAACAAATTAAAATGGGTGCCACTGCCACAAACTATGAATAAGGGACACATAGTTGAACTGCCCTAGGAGAAGACCAGAGACTGAACTCTGACTCAATGTTACTTTTCAGCTTTGATTCCCTCATGGTTTCAGAGAAGGGTCTACCCATTCTGCACCCCTGCCTATTCACCCTCCAGTCTCACCTTCACCAGGAGAGAAGTAACGACCCCAGGGAAGCTGCTCTCAGACCCCTTCTCCACCCCTTCACCTCACTATCATCCAAAATAGAGGTAGCACATGCACATCTATACATATATGTTTTATATAAAGAGTGGGAACACTACAATCTCCCTTAATGTGAAAAGCATAACACAGAACTATCTTGTCAGCCGAGACTCTGTTTCTCTTGCAGTGCAATTTTATAATGAAATGCATATTTCTGTAAGCTAGATGTGGCTTTGGGTATATGAATAGCATATATTTAAGTATACATTACTACAAGCACATTATTTACTATGTATTTCAGTATATTCTGAGTATGGTTGAAGCCACTTCAATTGGGTGTAGATAACCAGGAAAGGTGCTGTTGTGGAAAAAGTTGATTTTTGCCTATAAGATATAATAGGAAATGTATCCCTTGAATGGGCCACCACAAGTTATTGAACCCACTTCACTAGGCTGTTTGGAGCTGCAGTTAGCCTGTTAGTCACAAGTACTTGTCTTACAAATTGCTCCTGGCTGTCACTCAGTGTTTCATTTCCTTCAAACAAGGTTCAGATGCTTGCTAGCTGTGCATTTGTGAAGTAGTTGGCAATTTCAGAGCAAGGATTGGTGGATTAGTCAAAAGAGGACAAAGGAACACCTGAAAGGTAAAGTGATGTGAACGCCAACCAGAAAAGAAAATATGAGGGTAAGGACTGTGAGGCGGCTGAGGTCCCATTGCCAGGATAAAAAGCTCAGGTTAGTTATGAAAGATTTGACCCCACTGCCGGCTGGTGGTTGCACTGGAAACTGCAACATAATATGTTTTCTAAACAGAATATTGAGAAAAAATATTTTGATGGTAATATGGTATTTTGCTAATAAAAATAGCTAACAATGACCCTGGGACATTATTAATGTTGATTAAAACTGGATACTTTTCCTTTTTATTTGGCACCCTGAAAGATGGTATGCACCATGTCCAACATTTAAGCAGAGATAAAAGCCAAGAGTATGATTTTATTTCTGCCACAGAGAAAAGTAACTTATTGCTCATAGTAAAAATGAAACCCCTTTAATTTGCCTAAAGATCTCCAGGTTACATATAATATAATATTTGGAGATAGACTTATCTCATAGAACTGGAAGGAACCCTGAAAGGTTATTGAGTCCAGCCTCCTGCCTTCACTAGCAAGACCAAGTACTGATTTTGCCCCAGATCCCTAAGTGGCCCTCTCAAGGATTGAATTTACAACCCTGGGTTTAGCAGGCCAATGCTCAAGCCACTAAGCTATGCCTCCCTCCTCTATATGTTAGTTGCTTGTCTGAACAGGATTTCATTTTCCAGGAATAGTTGAGATGAGACAAATAGACAAAAAATACACCTTAGTTGCAGAATGACTGTGCTCATCTACTAGATTTTCAAAACAATACAAAATTGGAGACACACACATTTGTTCTTATCCTCATCAAATATTGTAATTTTGAGTTTGATTTAAGTCAGCTGAGGTATATGTAATTAAGACTATAGAGAACCAGATTTGTAAACATCCTCTAACTTTTCACATGCAGGTTTTTACCCAGAAAGAATTGCAGGCACAAGTGATACAATTTAGGCAGGCATCACTATTGAATACTAGCAGCAGGAAAAATAATATAAAAAATAGTTTAAAAGCATTTTCCCCCATGGCAGCGAAATCAGTGGGGTATAAGGCACAGAGGTCTATATAAAAATTGAAGCCAAAATGGTGATTTTTGAAGAGTAAAAGACTCAGATCCTTTACTAGAGCCTACCCTTTTCACTCCAGTTCAAAGTTGAACTGTGGATATGGATCCATGGAAAGGAGGCCCTGGAAGAATTCCACCTGGATTTCAACAATTTCCACCCTACCATCAACCTCAGCCTGGACCAGTCCACACAAGAGATCCACTTCCTGGACACTACAGTGTGAATAAGTGATGGTCACATAAACACCACCCTATACTGGAAACCTACTGACCGCTATACTTACCTACATGCCTCTAGCTTCCATCCAGGATGCATCACGCGATCCATTGTCTACAGCCAAGCCTTAAGATACAACCGCATTTGCTCCAATCCCTCAGACAGAGACAAACACCTACAAGATCTCTATCAAGCATTCTTAAAACTACAATACCCATCTGGGGAAGTGAGGAAACAGATTGACAATCAAGACGGGTATCCAGAAATCACCTACTACAGAACAGGCTCAACAAGGAAAATAACAGACCACCAGTAGCCATCACATACAGCCCCCAGCTAAAACTTCTCCAGCACATCATCAACAATCTACAACCTATCCTGGAAAACAATCTTCCACTCTCACAAGCCTTGGGAAACAGGCCAATCCTTGCTTATAGACAGCCCCCCAACATGAAGCAAATACTCACCACCAGCAACTACACACCACACCACAGAAACACTAACCCAGGGACCAATCTCTCTAACAAACCCCGTTGCCTTCTCTGTCCCCGTATCTACTCTAGCGACACCATTATAGGACCCAACCACACCAGCCACACCATCAGAGGCTCATTCACTTGCACATCTACTAATGTGATATATGCCATCATGTGCATATCTCTTCATGTGCCAGCAATGCCCTTCTGCCATGTACATTGGCCAACCTGGACAGTCTCTATGTAAAAGGATAAATGGACACAAATCAGACATCAGGAATGGTAACATACAAAAGCTAGTAGGAGAACACTTCAATCTCCCTGGACACTCAATAACAGATTTAAAAGTAGCCATACTTCAACAACAAAAAACCTTCAAAAACAGATTTCAAAGAGAAACCGCTGAGTTACAATTCATTTGCAAACTGAACACCATCAATTTGGGCTTGAATAGGGACTGGAAGTGGCTGGCTCACTACAAAAGCAATTTTCCCTCTCTTGGTATTGACACCTCCTCATCAATTATTGGGAGTGGACTACATCCACCCCGACTAAATTGGCCTTCAACATTGGTTCTCCACTTGTAAGGTAACTCCCTTCTCTTCATGTGTCAATATATCTTTATCCTTGTATCTGTAATTTTCACTCCATGCATCTGAAGAAGTGGGTTTGTCACCAATGAAAGCTTATGCCCAAATAAATCTGTTAGTCTTTAAGGTGCCACTGGACTCTTCATTGTTTTCATGTAATCTTGCTGTCATGTTTTACATGGAACTCTAATAAAGACTGTACCATGAGGACATGTTTTGAAAGCCTGTTTGTCTGTTTCATTTATTTTGATGTGGATAATAGTGAAAATCAAAATGAAAACAAGGCAACTGAGCTTAAAAATATTGTGTGACCATTACAGGTGTAGATGACTTCAGGGGCCAGATATTCAAAGCTAGCATATAATTTTGGAGCCACAATTTTGCACCCATAGTACAGGCTCAATCAATTGTGGGCACAAATTATAGAATTTAGATAGCAGACTGTTTTGTTCCCATAAATCTATATGTTGTCATATGGACCTACAGTTGAATGGGGGCACAAAAATGAGAATTAAGGACTCTTTGGGCCTAAATTGGGCCTAAAAATGTTATCGTGGATGCCAGTATGCTAACGGTAAAGATGATTCAGATGGAAACTTACAGCTAATAGAGCAAATCCAGACAACTAGAGAACAAAGATGATGAGAGATGAAGCATCCTGTTTATACAATTGAAGCACTTACCTGTTGGTCAACAAAATGAAAGCGTTCCTGATTCAAAACCTATTCAAATCAATGGCATTCTTTCCAATGACTTCAGGGTCATTGGATAAGGCCTGTAATGTCAGCAACATGTACCAGCTAGGGGAAGGTGAAAAAAAGAAATTGACAGATTGCTGTTCATAGAACACCAATTTCTGAATCCAAATAAAGCATAATTACTGGTTTGTTTTATATTCCAACTGCTTGTCAAATTTTAATGTCAAATGAGCTCTCTAGCCAACCAGGTGGAGAAGCCAATTTCTTCAGTGTACCAATCCTTTAGACAATGAGGACTCTGGAGGCAGGACTAGCTATCAGAGTACTGCTGCTGATCTGTGGAAGTGGGATGGACTCCACAGCTATTTGTGACCCTCTCTGTCCCTGGACTAGTATTTGTGTAAATAAAGAAAATTACATTTAGATTATTTCCAGATTCCATCTAGTTGATTTGTCTTCCAGTGGAAAGCCAACCTGAAAAGCATCTTCCAATGCTCAGTAGAAGAGCAATAGTATCATGCACAGATTTCAGGTAACCCTTGTAGCTGAATTATTGCAGGCGGGGAAAGGGCTGGTTGAGGAACTTAGGCTGGTGGAAATGAATCCCATTTGAGCGGGTGATATGATGGCTTTTTTCATTTTGGGGCTAGACGGTCTATTACACTGAAGGGAGAGAGATCCATTTTGAACAGCTATAATTTTACTACTAGATAGCTGTTTAAGTGACTGTTAGAGATTGTTTTTGATTTTAAGTACCCTCATTAAAAATTGCAGCCTAACATTTAACTAAAAATAACTATGATGAGTCCTGATTTCCTGCATTTGTAGTAGCATTCCCATATGCATTCATAAAGCTCCTAACGTTGGACCAGAAAATTTATTTCCTTGTGTTTTGAGTCATTCAATAGGTAAGTGGATTAATAGACTTTCATTCCAAAAGCACTTAGAAGAATCATATACATGTTTATTCATTGTCCCTGGCACTCTAACTTACACAATTTTCCCATTCTTACAACATGTTCCTTTAATGTCTTCTATGATTGCAATTAGATCAGTACCTAGAGGAAATGCATGCACTTAGAAATTGATTGAACCCACTATTAATAGTGCTTTTTGGATTCTGTATTAGATAGCAAGGAGTCAGATGCGAAACAAAATGTTATTATAATTGAGCATTAATGCAAAGGGTAAAAAAAATCAAATACGATTAACAGACCATGGATACATTATCTTACTTGGAATAATAAAAAAAAAATCCCATGCAAAACAAGGGGTAGTATTAATAAATCATTTTTATACATGTAACAAGAAAATATGTAACAGTTGTTACTCTTAGCAAATCTCATTTTTATGTACTACAGCCATTTAAAAACTGCTGCTAAGTATTTTGAATGATTCACCAGGAAATTGTATGTATATCTCTGTGGCACTCAAAGATATGGATGTGATTATTTTAAATATTCTGAGTTTTATATATACTGTTTTACATTTCTGGCTACTTGTCTTGGAAATCTGTATCTGACATGAAAGCTGCTTTCTCTCTTCCATTCAGCATGTTTGAGGTAATACCAAACGCATACAGGAGAGCCATTGCTAAATCACACATAGCTAATCGACACACTCCATAATTTGCACAGAAAATCTCCCCATGATTCTTAGCAAAGATTTAATATTAGATCCCTGTAATGAGGTTCCATTGCTAAACACTAATTGTTCTTAGAAAGCATTGTAGAACTGTTTATTTTGTGCACAAACTGGCCTCATATTCATGTTCCATTATATTCACTCCCCTCCAGCCTTTGCTGCAAAATGATTCCAATTGACTCTATTGCCAAATACCCAGGGGATTTTCCACTAATTTAATGCAAGTAGGACTGGCCCATAATTTGTACTGCACATAGGAAGAATGATAACTTAAATAGGATCAAATCTACAAGGTGTGGACTGCCTCCCATGAAGAGAAGAGCATAATGCCTTCATTTCACCCTGAAAGTACTGAACTTTGAGGGTATTCAGCTCTGAGCTAGTCGCCAAGTGTAAAAATAATCTTCAGTATTTGTATGGATTATGGATGAGTGAACTTCAGTTTGTTCCAGGTTCATTACTGAAGCTTCCATTGCTTGACTGTGGCACCTGAACTTCTAAAACTGCTCAATTCTACTAATGCATAGAAAAGGCACAAGAACCAACTTTCTTTAGAGATTTATGGTTCTTCTTTCCAGTTAACTCTCTCTCTGATAGCTAGGAGAACATTTCAAACGTGTTCTAGGAATATACTCTAAAATTAGGCTTGGCAGCATCCTATTTTTATTTTTATAATTTTGGAGGGTAATAATGTTTATTTTTAATCAGTTTTTATTTATCTATTTAAATGTTCATAATTGCAGAACATTATGGGGGTGTCAGACAGTTACTTAATGGTAGTAGATGCTGAGATTCAAAAAGTTAAATATTCATATCCATTAAAACAAAAATTGGCAATATCACGTTGAAATATACAAAGTAAATATCCTCATATCAAGCTCTAATAAGGTCTAAACCAGGATTTTCCTTTCTTTGCCTCTCTAAATTTTGATTATTATCAATGCAGATATTTTGTTGGTTTCTGTGTGCATGGTGAAATAGATGTTTTCTGACAAAAAACTCATCTTTCCAAGTTTATTTAAAGATACTTTAGTAATACTGGCACCTCTTGTGCATACACACACTGAAATTTTAAGCCCGTTTTCAGATTATAAAAGGTACACTCATTCAATCAGGGGATAGACACAATACCATGTGATTTATATGACTAATTGCACAATATGAATAGTGAAAAATTTAAGTGAACAGTCTTAAACCAACCGATATTTTAGATAAGTTGTGATGTAGTTATTTCAGAAAAAACATGGTCTGCCAGGAACCATAATTATCCCATGTAACTGGATGATCCTTCAGGAGTGTTATCCCCTTAATTGGTACCAATTCACAATCTTCAGTAGCACTAGCTGCCTGATGCTTAAGGGAACTCCACTGAATATTTATTAGTCACAGTCACACAGTGTAGAAGTATGCAGAAGACAACCTTTGACATGATTAATATTCAGGAGGGATAGTGTCATGGAAGGCCTTATTCATCTTTAGGCCTTCAAAAGCTATGTGATGCATACAAAAACTAAAGTGGTATTAGCCTCTTGGTGAAACAATAGCTCAAGAATTGAAATAAAATATGATAGTTATGATTTGTTTGTAATGACAAAAACAGCATGCCCTGATTTGAGAGTGGCAAGCCACTGAAGTGCTTCTGAAAATCTGGCCACTTTCTTTATGTGCCTAAACAGCAGCTGCTGAATGCTGCACACTTCTGAATCTCTAGCCCACATTTTTTAAGAGGGAAAAAAATCAGAGTCCATACTAAACTGTGACTTTTATACCCAACTCCTAATTTTTTCCCCCTGTAATCTTTTGTAGACCAGTTAAATTTAAGTTAAAATGAAAAAGAGAGCACCTTGAAGGTGAGCAATACAATCAAAACAGTCTATTGTCAAATATCTCCTTTTGGATTCTCATTGTTTTGTAGTTTAGATTTCAGTTTTAACTATGGCCACCTGTTATTATAAAGAATGAAGAACTCTTCTACGTCCTCTTTACTGCAAGTATCTTTTTTCCTTCAGGAGCACACGACACCTTACAATTTATTAACCTTCATCCTTAGATTTTTAATAGCTAGGCAAAATAACAAGGGTTCTGGGGGCTCGGAGAGGATAAATATCTAAAAGTATAGACACTTATTAAAACTTATTTTAAATGGCTTAAAACAATGCCATCTTGTAAGCTCAGCCTTTTCAGAGAGGTGCTTGATACTTCCAGTTTTTATCTAGGCCAGATATACAATAACAAACATCAAAACTAGGAAGTACATAGTCAAGTGACTTTATTGAACCTCATATATATCGCACTTTATTTTGTCCAAACTGGTTCACTTATTCCTAGTTCAGAATGTATTAGATGTCCCTGATCCTGCAATAAACTCCATGCATGTGTCAGCATGTGGCCCCATGAAGTTCAGGGGTGCTCAGGAGATTGCATGGTTGTAGGGATCCACCCACCCAGAACACATTGTGGGATTAAGGATTTAGACTGAACATTTCTTGGGGAAGGGATTCTGTAGTAGAGCATGCTGGCCCTTTAAGGAAGCTACAAACCCAGCATGGCCAGGACTGTGGTACAATCCAGAACCCAAACATTGTGGAATCTATTGACTATAGTTCCCAGGGTGGATGGGAGGTGTAGTTCTGCTGAGAAAGGAAACTGTATACAAGAACTCCCTTCTGCTCCAACTGAAGAGAAGCCTGAAGAGACCAGGTTGTGGGTCTCACATGTACTAAGGTGTGGGTGTTCATAGAAGAAGTTCATGAAGAAGGAAAGCCTAGAAAGGAAAGGTTTTTGGAACTGCTAGTATGGTAATCCTGAAGTGGGAAGTACTCTACTAGGAAGGGGAGGAAAAGGGGCCTGGGGAGCTGAACCAAGCACTCTTCCTCTTTTTGAGGTCCAGGGCCAGAGCTTCCAGGAGAGGGTAGGAGGAAGCTTCCCCTCTGCTTCCCTGGACTGTGAGGCCACCAAGAGTTGTTGCTGTTACACCCTAGAGAGATGGACTTCTGTCTCCCAGGAATGGTTGGAGTTTTGATTTAGCCAGAGGGCTAAATTAACCCACTGAAGAGGGCAAATTGAGGCAGTAGTCACATCTCTACAGTGAAAAGATAAGTCACTGCTACTGGATTCACTTTCATTTGTCTGTAATGCACCACCAACACTTGCAGTTCTGTAGGATTAATAATTCTGCACAGTATATTATGTATAAATCATTCACATGTTATAACCTGTACTTTTGCCTTTTCATGCTTGAAGTAGCATTAAATGTACTTGTTGGTCAGCATAATTATATTCCCTCTAAGAGAAAACAAGCTTGTTCTCATGGAATAAAAAGGAGTTATATGTTCCAAACAAATGCTTGAATTCCACTATAAATTTCCATATATTTGTTTTACTATAGCTTGTCTGTTTTATTATTGGAAATGCTAAAAGTGAAGCTATTCTATTAGTATACAGCTAGTCAGTAGCAATATTTCTTGACCGCAAAGATGCAGGATAAAATAAAACACTTATAGTTCATTAAAAATCTATTCCTTTCTTTTAGATGTAATGTAATTGTTCTAATGTGCCACCTGGACATGTGGCTCATCATATAAGGGACTAGTGTAGTAAATAGTCTAAATCCTCTAGATCAAGGAAGGAGCGTGGAAGGCCCTATATGAAACAGAAGCAGAATGGCTCCATTGTATAGTGCGGGGACCCGAGAGATAATAAAAAAGGTGGTTTGGAGGCAGAGTAGAGTGGAGTTTTGCCTAGTGGATCTATAACTAGCCAGATCCATTAGCTCATTCCTCATTCAGAAGCTGTGAATGTGACTTCATCAAATAGCTGATGCTGTGTAGGGTATACACATGGATACTCTACCCCCTGTTCTTAGATTGGATGTGAGGAAAGAATATCAACATCTTCTCACTCAGCTGAGGCTAATGTGGGCCTTGGTTTAAAATTCATTCATTTACTTCAATGTCTAGAATATTTGAGCATATTTTTAAAAGCATAAAGTGTTTATTAAATGTTATTTAAACCAGCATATGATAGAAAACTAAAATAAGTAACTAAAGCAATTGTCAACATATAACCTTACCCCCTGATGACCTGGATTCTGAAGGGGGGAAATGTCTTACAAATTGAGCTGGGATAAACTTGCAAAACCTCAGTTGTTCGGTGAACAGCTTACTGAATTCTCCAGGCTCCCAGCCCTTCCCTGCTCATCCTTTGCTCTAGCTTTGTGATAGCAGATGGCTTCTCCAGACTTCTATATGTCTTTTTCCCTGCCAGCTGGGATAATGGTGGCAATGTTGGATCTTCAGGGAGAGTCTCCTAGGGGAATCTTTTTTTTTTTTTTCTCCCACTGTAACCTCCTCCATGCTTCTCTCTCTGTTCACTCAGTATATTGTATATTTTATCCAGTTTCCACTACCTTCACTCCCTCTCCACAGGCTAGCAGTCCAAGAGGCCACCACATGTTAGAATACAGATATTCAGGCCTGCCTGTAAAGGCCTATACTTGAAGAACTTAGGTGTATTTTTATCACTGAGCTAGTTACAGGGGTATAAAATCAAAGAATCAAAATCACAGTCTGCCTATATATGGGCTCTATCTCATAGGATAGTCTGAGGCAGGGTCGGCAACGTTTGGCACGTGGCTCACCAGGGTAAGCACCCTGGCGGGCCAGGCCAGTTCATTTACCTGTTGACGCGGCAGGTTCGGCCGAACGCAGCCCCCGCTCACCGCGGTTCGCCGTTCCGGGCCAATGGGGGCAGTGGGAAGTGGCGGGAAGCAGCATGGGCGAGGGATGTGCTGGCCGCAGCTTCCCGCCGCCCCCATTGGCCCGGGACGGCGAACCACAGCCAGTGGGGGCCACGGATCGGCCGAACCTGCCACGTCAGCAGATAAATAAACTGGCCCAGCCCGCCAGGGTGCTTACCCTGGCGAGCCGCGTGCCAAACGTTGCTGACCCCTGGTCTGAGGCCTTGTTTTTAGGCTAAGGCCTATGGCTAAGCATACATCACATCCTCACATTCCAAACCAGTCACATTGAAACAAGGTGCTATTGGGCTGTTAGGAAGACATTCCTCTCTTCACCAGATAAAGAAACAGATCTTAAGATGGTTAAAGAAAACTTAGTTTGATAGCATCCTGTCTGTCAAGAAATCACTTATCAATGGTTGTGGTTGTGAAACCCTCATTTCTGTATTCTTTTATTTTTATGGCCCCTACTTTTCTATTGTTAATCTGTCTGGTCCTCTAATTATTTCTGTCTGCTGTATAATTAATTTTGCTAAGTGCCAGTTAATTAGGGTAGTGGGATATGAATGGTTAGAGAATTATGTTACAATATGTTAGGATTGGTTAGTTAAATTTCAGTAAAATGATTGGTTAAGGTATAGCTGAGAATATTACTATATAAACTGGGATCAAACAGGAAGTGGGGCGAATGGAGATTGGAATAATGTTTGCTAAGGGAGGGAACAGGGAATGGGAACAAGGACACAGGCAAGGCTCTGTGGAATCAGAGCTGGGAAGGGGGACACAGGGTAAACGCTCTGAGGTGTCAGAGCTGGGAACGGAACACTGGGGAACAGACTCTATCAGTGTATAGAGATAAGCCTGACTGGTGTGAAGGGCTTTGGAATAGGCTTGCTTGGAAACTACCCCCAGTAAACACTGCATTGTTTGCACTTCAGACTTCTGGTCTTCTGCTTTCGGTCTACATGACAAGAACCAGGGCAGAGGGTGAAGGGAAAGCCCCCTAACACCACAGAAGATTATAGTCTTCAAAGGAAGTTTTGGCCTCTGATTCTGACAGGTGAACAAAGAGTTTAAATCACTGGTTATCATATTGCAAATACAATGGGCTGACTGAAAGACAGATTAGAATTCTTACCTCTCCAAAATTAATGGCAAGGAAATTCAGAGACAAATTTTCTTGGGGTTCCCGGTTCCCAAAAGCAGCACTCTCATTGCTGCAACATTTCAGGAGGTTCCGAATACCTGGATATCTCCCCTGGTTGGTGCATTGGGAAGTGAGAGGACCCACAGTCATAGTCTTTGGTACTCTCCTTTCTACTTCCCCTTTAAGATGTCTTGCACTCCAATAGGAGCAAAGGAGCATGTTCTGCTCCAAGGAGAACTGCTTAGCTGCTGTGTAACCCACACACCTTCTGGGTGTGGAGTTCTGTCCCATCTAGTAGCACCGAGACCACTTAGAGAGAGACATAAAATGAGTCTGCTCTACAGCCTTAGCTAACAGCCAGTTGGCTTTTTGCTCATGTGGTAGAGGCTCATGCGCTAAGCTCCAGAAGCCCCAGATTCGATCCCTGATGACTGGGGTCTGTCGGCGTTACAGCTGCACTAGAGCACAAGGAATTGTGCGGCAGCAGGAAAGAGTTTGGCACTGTCTTAGTAACTGAGGGCCCAATTCTGTCACCTTTACATGGATTAGTACTCTACTTTTTGAGTAATCTCATTGATACAACTGGGGACCACTTGATAAGGTACAACTCACCATGGATGAGGATGGAAGAATCAGGCCCTCCGTTAATAGACATAAATCTGTACAATCAAGAATAAGTTGAGAGGGCATTTATCTGGGATGTGGGAGACCCAGGGTCAAGTCGCTACTCTTGCCTGGTTTGGAGTAGGGACTTTTATCTGGGTCTCCCACATCCCAGGTGAGTGCTCTAACCACTGGGCTATTGGCTTTTGGGGGGAGGAGGAGGCAGAGACAACGGTTTCTCTCTGTTGTTTTCTGGTATTACTGAAAAATTCTTGACCAGCTCTAGTAATAAGTCTCAGTGTAGTCAGCCACTGTGAATATAAGATGCACAGTCTTTCTTAGGGATTCTTTAGTGTTGTGTTTTATGTTGGGGAATGCGCACCACAAATTGCCCAAATCTTATTTCCTAAATAAGAATTCAAATAAATCCCAAGGACCAGCTCATGCCATTTAGACACAGCCCATAAGAGATAGGATAGAGCCAGCCTGCCCTAGAGAGAGAACAAGGAGGCCTTCTGCAACGTGTCTCTTGGCGCCTACTTGATATTCTGCCTCATTATAGATTGCAGCTTACCAACCGCATGTGGCAGGCCAGCTCCATTGGCCAACGCATTGGGGGATGGATCTTTCTTCCTGCTCATTCCCTTTTGGGGGTGTCATGCACCCTGGTGGGAGTAGGGATGAAACATTCCTGTGCTCCCCTGAATGTAAGGACTGGAATTCTCAATAGCTTTAAAGTAGTGAGGTTCCTTGTTTCCTCTGAACAGCCACATAAGGATCTGGTAAAAACTGGCCCTGATTTATCATCTCCTACTTACTAAGAAGAAAACTTAAGTAATAGCAGTAAATGGGGCCTGCTATACCTGTCACAGTGGCCTACTATGTTCCTAGTGGGAACATGTTTCAACCGAAGGCTTGCGATTTATTTTAAACAGAATCTTTCATTTAAAGACAGTCTGAGTGGCAGTGAATTCTCTTCAGAATATTGTATCACTGGGCATAACATGATTTTGCTGCCCTTATTGTATTGATCAGAAATTGGCAACCTTAAGCAAGCTCGTCTTGAGCAGAACAATGTGTGTCTATATAACACCTAAATAGGGTTTCAGTAACCTGCTCACCAGTATAATTCAATTACCAAGTTCAGATGTCTAAGCTTGTTGATAGTGGTTAGCATACTTTACTACATTTCCTCACACCTTCTTTTATATAGCTATGAAGTTAGTTAAAAGGGATTTCTCTGTGAGAACTACAGACTTGTTCTCGGACATCACGGAGTTGCACAGCTTCTCACTGTGAAAAGAATGAGCATAACAAATTACAAGGATGAGTTCCTCAAGTATGTTTAGCAAAAGAATACAGGTATATGTGGGTTTTTTAACCCCGTCATTTTAAACACCTACACCAATGCAATCATTCTAAAAAACTGTGGCATTTTTTCACTGCTAAAAAAATAAAAGTTCATGAGAATGTGTGTATTGTGTTATTATTAATAATAATAATTCAATAGCGATATTTCCAATATTCTTAGTGAGGAATAGAACTCAGGAACTGTTGATCCCAAAAGCACAGGCCTTTGCCACTGGAGTTACAGATGTTCTTGAGAGCAAAAACTGCTTTATTCCACTTTTTTTCGTAATGATGCATAAAGAAGTCCAGAAAGCATGTTTTAGTCTTTTGGTTTTTAATCTGAAAGGATAGTGAGTGGTGGTTTCCATGTTTGTTTTGTTTTTGTTTTTTTAAACCTCAGTAATATTGGGCCAGATCCTTAGCTAGTATAAACTGGCATATCTGTAACTTTGGTGGAGCTATGCTGTTTGCCACCAACTGAGCATTTGGTCCACAATCCCCCCCACCCCCTGCCCCACCCCCCTTTATGATAGTACCTTATTTCAGGGCTTTTACTTATATGCCATATGTAGGCCAGCCCCTAGATGGAGACCTCTTCACAAATACATGAGCAGGTCTGGTTCCAGTGTACAGATTGATCAGTTTCTGAACTAGCCAACTGTCAAGGATTACATTTGACAAGTTGAGTCTGAATCCTAAAAGCTTCTATTTCCAGGGTTTGCATGGTCATCGCAAACTGTATATACCTATTAGAGTATCACAATTCACCCACTATACAGCCTACCAGACACTTGCAAACCAGCTAACATTTTTCATAGACCATGATAAGTTGTGTAATAGCCATGTTTTTAATTTGGGGTGTATTCATTTTGATATTTAATCTTATTTTCCCAGGAGCATTTACATGTATATATTGGGTCTAATTCTGATCTCAGTTACACCAGTATAAACTTGGACACTTATAAACAGTGAAATTGCTCTAGATTTGTGTAACAGCTCCTTTCATCTCATCTCACCTGCCTCCTGTAAGAAGCTGAGGTATGGGTTGATATACTCTGACTCCCACCCAAAGTCCCAGGTCAGGCTGGATGGTGTGGAGGGGGTCAATGCCTCTATACTCATCCTCATGTTTGTGGGACCTGGGGACATTAGTGTCCAGTTGCATTCTTCACTAGAACAGCCCTCCTGAGTAGTCTGCAGTGGGGGAGAAGACCTCCCTCTTGGCTATTTATTTCAATAAAATAGTGGCCTCCGTATTTAACCACATTTTGGCACTGGTCTCATTGTTTGTGTGTTCACATCTGGGGAGTATAACACTTACGTACCTGACAAGAGTGTGGTGGGACATAACTATTGTAAATTCTATGTGATCTTTGGTTGCAAGATGCTACATAAATACCATTTATTATTAATTAATATTATTATTATTGTTGTTACCTTTTTGACCTGAGCAGTTAGCCAATACTTAGGGTCTTACAGATTGTTTCCATTAGGAGGAGAAATTGATGGAAACCAGTATTTCTCTGTGTGATGGGATATACCAAGTCCACATTGGGCTTAAAGGGGTGAACGAGAGCCTGTGGTGCAACTGGCCTCACCCCACTACACCTGCACTAAGTATCAGACTTGGAAAAAGGTCTGAACCTGGCTCAATTAGGGCCTGACCAGGAAGAAGGGCAGATTTCTGCCTCCCAGTCAGGGAGAAAAAAGTCTGGCTAGAGTCAGGAAGCTGAATGGATCAGCTGACAGACAGAGCTTCCCAGAACAAAGGTACATCTGCAACAGGGAACCCAAGGCAGTTAGGAAAGAAAGTGGCAAGAAGTGGGTGTGCCCAGGGTTCTGTGTGGTGGGCCTGCAGAGAGCAGGAAGACTCCAACTGGGTCAGGTATTGCCCCAAAAGGGAAATGGAGAAAACTCTCCTGCTGCAGAACCAGCTGGGCAACAGAAATTGCTAAGCAGGGAAAGGGTGGGAGAGGCTTTGAGAGTGGAATGGGTACACCAGGAGCCCAAAAAGAGGTTGAGGCAAAGGACCAAGACAGAGCAAGGTAGGAAGTGGTCCAGGGGGGCAGCAAGGGGGTCTGTGTAATCAGGCCTTGACTGCTTATTCAAACCCAGTGGAGAGGATGGCTTTGGGATCCCCTCTAGCCCACTGAGAAAGGTGGAGCAGAAACCCTCCAACAAGAAGTTAGGACTACTGAAGCCAGGAGTAAAGATAGTTTGGGCTTGGACCAACTGTCCAACGTGAAGTTGACATACTATCAGGGATTAGGTTACTGATTTATGCCAGAAGGGTGGGACAATATGTGACCTGTCCAGAGAGCCAAGTCACAAAACCACAACAGGGCCAGTGCGGCTTTCAACAGAGATGCTCTAAGGCAAACTTGCTATGCCATGCCCAGCCATCAGGGGACATGCCAGCTGGTGAGTCATATCCTTACATTTTGATGCAATCCTGTGTGTTTACAAAAAATGTACACAGTCTTGTTTCCTTGATCACATTGAGAATCAAACAGGTGGCAATTTCTTTGGTCACAGCTCAAAGCATCTTTCCAGCCAAAACACTTCCCCCATAGATCTCTCTTGCCTTTTTTTTTTTTTAAGGCCACATTAGTAGTGCTTTTCTCTATGGCTGCTTCTATACACGATACACAAATCTCCACACACACGATACACAGCCTTTGCATTCAACCCCCACTGAAAGTCTACCACCCACATAGCTCAGCTTCTGATCAGTCTTGCACATAGCCTGTGTTTTGGGCAGGGGCTACTACTGTTTTAACTATCTCACGTCAAAAAAGAGCTTAACTGCTTCTTGTGTCCTAATGAAGGGTGTCTATCACCCAGCCTCCATCACAACATTAACAACATGCAAGAACAGCTCATTATAAAATATGTGTGCTACACCCTTTGCCTGAATTCATTTGATATGTCCGAGTGTATTCTCCATGTTGTAGGCAGTAATTTAAGTACACCTCTACCCCGATATAATGCAGCCCTCGGGAGCCGAAAATCCCTACAGCGTTATAGGTGAAATCCCGTTATATCGGGGTAGCGGCAGCAGGACTCCAGCAGTGATTTAAAGAGCCCCAGGCTTCGGCCACTGCGGGGAGCCTGGGCCCTTTAAATCGCTGTCCGAGCCCCGCTGCCGCAGCTCCAGGGTAGCGGCAGCAGGGCTCCAGCGGTGATTTAAAGGGCCCGGGGCTCCCCGCAGCAGCCGAAGCCCCGGGCCCTTTAAAGCGCCGCCCGAGCCCCGCTGCCGGAGCCCTGGGGTTACCACGCTATATGCGAACCCGTGTTATATCGAGTCACGTTATATAGGGGTAGAAGTGTATTCATGAAAGAGCAAAATATGTGTTATGTTGAAATAAATATACAAAATATACACATTTCTTTCTTAATCTTCCAAAGAAAGTCCCTAAATTGCACTGATGTTGAGGAGGGGGTTACCATAACTTCCAAAAAAACCCAAGCATCGACTTCTAGCACAAAATACAGTTGTTTCTGAATCTGAACATAAGTCAGATAAAGTGAGAAAATCTTACCTTCAGACCACTTTGTAAGCTCTAGTGTCAAACCTTTGTTTCACTTTTCTGCACAGCAGAGTCGCTAAAGGAACAGTGGGTGGGCCATAGCATCCTCACTGCAAAAAGAGAAACATGAAGATAATAGATTCTGTCACAAAACAGAGTGGTCAATGATGGCATTTCTGCTGGAGTTAAAATGTGAAGTAACTCAGTGTGAGCTTTGGTCTAGCTGTCTGCCCCCCAGTTCTGTTGTAATTCAATAACACTCCACTCAGCTGATCAGTGCTCAGCAGAAGAGAAAGAGAGAGACACCTTTACAAATAGAACATCTATATAGCGTGCTAAATTCTTAGCTACTGCTAAGTGGCATAGTCCCAAAGATTTCAATGGAGCTATGGGGATTTGCACCATCTAAGAATCTGGCTCATTTAATGTGTATAAGTATAAATTATGTAAGTAGCATGACTGAGAAAAACTGCCTACGTGCCGATGTGTTCCTGCAGGCTGTCCCTAAACACACACACAATGCCTAAATTAAAAGAAAACTAAGGTTCCAAAGTCAAGCACTCGCCTTTGAGGGAGGCCAGACCACAGGCTGACTGTGCACATGGATGAGGAAACTGTTTATTTTTTTAAACCTGCCTCCTTAACAGGTTATGAAATATGAACTTTCACTTTTATCTGGCTGTTCCATATATAGGCTGTAATGGAGATGCAACCATCTGGGATGCATACCCCTGATGTTTGAGCACCTATAGGCCAAAGTAAGCAGACTTGATGTGAGTGGGTGGATCAGGAGTAGGAGGTGTAGACCAAGTGCTCAGTGTTATGGGGATTCTGCAACTCATAGGCAGCCATGGGAAGACTGTCCCTAAAGTAGAGTAGTCCCATAGCTTTCAGGGCAAGCAACAGCCCAAAATCTGTGCAGCAGAAAGATGGTTCAAATCCATCTTTGCCCTTTCTTCTTCCTGTACTGTGCATCTCAGGAGGAACAGCACAGAATCTGTCCCAAGGACTTTTTCTGGCCATGGATTGTAATGGATCTAAACTTTTTCACTAGTCTTGATTTCACAAAAACACAGCTTCAGTATGACTCTATCCCCCTGCTCCCTCACCCCCAACAGATTAGCCATTGTATTACTTGGTTTTAATGTCACCAGTGTTTGCTAAACAAATGAAGTGGTAGACTGAGGAGTGGCAAGACTACCAACCAAGGAAAAGGAAATCCTACCAACCTATCTGTTCTGCAGAGAGAGTAAGAAGGTGTTTAACCTGATCTCTCCCTGCAGTACAATGCAGAGGAAACTGACTATAAACTCCACATTTCCTGTATTTCACACAGGATCAACTCTCAGTAGAGGATGTGTCAAAATGTGCTTTGTTGACCACAATTTCATTGCCCAGGAACAGGGACTATAACTTACTTTAAAAGAAACAACATATTAGCATTTTGTTTTTATTTACAGTATTATAGTCAAACAATAAAATGCCCTTTTAAATAATTCATTTAGAACTACAATTACAGATTTTAAGGATACATATTTAATTCTAAGAAGCAATATGAAAATGGATACATTTTAGATTAAATAAAATGTTTAAAACAACTATTCCTTATCATATTAAAATCTAATGTACAGTAATTACTTACATTAATAGACAGTTCTCTCATACTAACTCATATCAATTGTGCAAAATCTGTAAATCTAATATTACAGCTACATTTAAGAGCTAGCAATGCATAACTGGTGTTACAAACATAACAAAACAAATAAACCCAACTGATACTCACTGGAAAAAATTGGAAAGCCTTCTTAGCAGAAACAATTCTCCTGATAACATTTTCTCCCCGGTCTCCCCCCCCCTCCCTGGCTTTTTCACTAGTTATTGCTATTTTGCATGAAAATCTGATCATTGTGGCTCAGAATGCTTATTTCACTGGACCTCATAATACTTTGTCTAACATCACAATTGATTAGCATTATTTGGAAGCATTTCTATAATGCCCTAAATGTACAAATTCAAAAACAGTCTAAAAAAAGTTCTCTGCTCTGTTAAAGTCACCAGTATTTGCTAAACAAATGAAGTAGTGACATTACTTGAGACACCAACACATACACAACCCATATGAAAATAATTTGGGTAATAGAAGGTATGCCAAGATCACTAGTCGGGGGGAAAGGGTTGTAGTGACATAGGAAAGGACTTAAAAGTAAGGAGGAGGTTGCTTGTCAGACTTGGACTGAGACACTCTTCCAGGGATAGGCCAAACAGCCTGAAAATAAGCTATGATGACAGAATATTAACACTTTCAACCTTTGAAAATGTACCTTATTTGTACCTGTAGATAGTTTTGGAATTTAACAGCCATCAGTGGGCATCTTCTTGGCAATCTTTTGTCTTTCAGGATACTCATACCACACACTTAACTTTTAGGCCCCAGTTCTGATTGGTATTGCACTGAAGTGCAAACCCCAGCCTGCAGTAGGAGCCCAGAATGATAGCTGGCCTCCTGGATTCTGCCTCTTGGCAAAAGTCCCCAAAAGACTGTCCAACTGGTCTTCCAATGGGTAGGGGATTGAGAGGGCAAAGCCAATAGAGCATTGTAACGGTGCGGGATTCACCCCTGCGGCGCCTTCTGTTGGTCAGCCAGGGAATTAGCTCGTCCAGCCTCTGGAGCGCCCTCTGCACCCTGGTGCCCCTTTCAGGCCGGGGTGCTGCCCCCTGGCAATACCCTCACAGATCTGGATCTCCCCACCTCCCGGGGAACCCCCACCCTCTATACCCACCTCACCTCAGTCTATGGCCACTGCCAGTCATTAACTAGCCCCCGTTCCCTGGGGTAGACTGCAGTGTAAGTGCCACTCATCACCATCAAGGGGCGTTTGGACCTGCTGCCTTGGCCTACCCTGGGCTGCACCCTTGCTACCCCAGTACCCTTTTCTTGGCCTTTAACAAGGCCTGCAGCCTGGGGGGTTTCTAGGCTGGAGCTCCCCAGCTCCTCTGGCCTTTCCCCAGCCCTGCTCCAGTCTCGCTACCCTGCTTAGCTCCTAGCAGCCAGGCCCATCCCTCTCTGCATCTAGAGAGAGAGTGTCTTTGTGTGCCTGGCATGCTGCCCTCTTATTAGGGCCAGCTTGGCCCTCATTGGGGCATGGCCACATCTGTGGCTGGTTCCCCAATCTGCCGAGGCTTGCTGCTTTTCCTAGCAGCAGCCCTCTCGCAGCTTCAGCCCTCTCCCAGGGCTGATTTCAAGCCCTTCAGGGCAGTAGCGGGTGGCCACTCTGCTACAAGCAGGAACATGCTTTGAAGCTCTTGTGCTTTCATGTGTAGCAATCCTGGCCACATACTTGGACCCTCTAGAACCTCTTGGCAAATTATTTGTGATGTTAGCAGGAAAAGAACACCTTAGGGAGCTGGTATCACCCAAGCTAAAAAGTGAATATGAATATAACCGTACAGTCTATTATTCATATCTGTAGGATAAAATGCGGACTAGAATTTGTATAGGACTAGAACAGCACAACTTCAAAGTACATATTTCATCATCACAGTAGCAGGGATAGGTTGGCATAGGAGAAAGTGTGCTGACTGTGGGCAACTGAAGGATATCCCTATACTGGAGTGACAATTCTGGGTCCAGATATCCTGGCTTTAGGACCATCGTGCTTAAAGAGCTCTAATACACTAGAGAGTCTGGGTCCAAGCTGGCATACATTAGTTACAAGTACAAAATCTAGTGCTATCTTTTTAGTCTTAGATTTTCAGTAGAGGTCGCTTGGTTTGCACATGATGGCTTTTGCTTTACATAAAATACACCTTATTCAGGCAAAACTTCCACTGACTTTATTGGGAGATATGCAATTCAATGGCAGTTCCAAGTTCAAAACTATAACCCAACATCCTAATGATGTATAAATGGGCAAATCTAGTGCCTAAATCCACCAATTGACTTCACTGGCATTAGTGACCCTTTTATTTACATATTTGCAAACATTCTGCTCTATTTGTTCAATACAATGATCGTGGAAAGCAAAACCATCATGAATTCTTGCATGATTAAATATTTTTTTGAGAAAGCTTCCTTCCGAATGTGCTCACCTTGAAAACTTTATTTATTGTTAGTATTAGCTGTGTAATAGACGTGCTGAACAATTTCATATAGATAATTCATATGGAGATATAATATGTTGGTTAAGTGACCCAGGGTGAATATCCACATGTTCATTAACAAATTATTGGCTAACTTTATGTATAAATAATTAATACATTCTTAGAGTTCATGACCTGCTCAGGGATAATTTGTGAACAGGGAAAAAAAGAGGTTAAACTAATCAGAAATATATTACAATGAATTAGGGAACAATTCTATCCCTAATTGTGCACTTAAACCCAGATCCAAAGCCACTGGAGAGCTCTATTGACTCCTGGGAACACTGGATCAGACACTTAAGAGAGAGAGAGAGAGAGAGAGAGAGAAAGTGTGGGTGAGTGTTTACTTCAGCGGGTATCATGAGGACAGAACAGGAGTACTTGTGGCACCTTAGAGACTAACAAAGTCTAAGCCTGTTCTTTTTGCAGATACAGCCTAACACGGCTGCCTCTCTGAAACATGAGGACAGAATTTGCCTCTTGCTGTTTGCTTTTTAGTTTAGTTTTGTTTTAGTTGTGTTTTGTTTTGTATGTCTATCAGTCGTCTTGAATGAAGAGTTGAAACTCCAAAAAGGTAAACTAATTAAATTGTCAGGGAAAAAAATATGAACAAAATAAGCAAAAAAATGCTTATTTAGTATGTATGTCAGTTCTCAACATTCAGAGCAGGCTCTTGGAATGTGCACCAGTTTATCAAATGTAATCCTGGGAGGATAGATTGGAAAATGATTTCTACTCATTTGCACTTGTTTCAAAGGTGACTCCATCATCACTGTCTGAAAGACGCTCTGCCTCTCAGTAACAAATGATTACAGCTAAATGAATCCCAGAGGTTTCCTACTAATGCAGAACAAAGGCATAAGAATGAGATCTGTGGCTCAAGATCTATTTTTTATACCAGCATAATTTTTTGCTTCACTGATCTATCACTAAACAACAGCTGCTGGGCTACAGACTTACGGCACCGGAGGAATGGTACCAAATCCTTTAGTGACTGGTCGCATGTGTTTGCCTCAGGCCTTCAAAAAAGTCAGACTGGGGTGGAAGGACTGGCAGGTGAATGTCACCTCACTTCTTCTGTCAGGGATTTGAAGACGCCAGACACATCGGAACGACAGCCTGCAACAAGATTGAATTCCACATGGATTTGCATTCTTATCTCTGCAGTTGTAGCTTACCTCTTTTGAAGGAAAAAAAGAAAAGTAAGGCAAACAAACCCTTTTTATTTGAGTTGCCACAAATACTTTTTTTTTGCACTTTAGCTTCCATTTTATCTAAAAGTTCTCCTAACTGAGGGTATGTCTACACTACAGGATTAATCCAAATGTACAGAATTCGAATTTTGGAAACAAATTGTATAAAGTTGAAGTATGCGGCCACACTAAGCACATTAATTTGGCACTGTGCGTCCATGTACCGGGGCTAGCGTTGATTTCCGGAGCGTTGCACTGTGGGTAGTTATCCCATAGCTATCCCATAGTTCCCGCAGTCTCCCCCACCCATTGGAATTCTGGGTTGAGATCCCAGTGCCTGATGGGGCAAAAAACATTGTCACAGGTGGTTCTGGGTACAGCCTCACCCCTCCCTCCATGAAAGCAACGGCAGACAACCATTTTGCGCCTTTTTTCCTGGGTGAACACTGCAGACTCCATACCACAGCAAGCATGGAGCCCGCTCAGCTCAAGACAGCAGTCATGAACATTGTAAACACCTCGCGCGTTCTCGTGGAGTTTATGCTGAGCCAGACCAGAAAAACGAGGAGAGGAGGCAGCGGCGACAGCAGCGCAGCGACAAGAGTGATGAGGACATGGACATGGACACGGACACAGAATTCTCTCAAACCACAGGCCCTGGTGCTTTGGAGATCATGTTGTTAATGGGGCAGGTTCTATCCATGGAACGCCGATTCTGGGCCTGGGAAACAAACACAGACTGGTGGGACCGCATAGTGTTGCAGGTGTGGGACGATTCCCAGTGGCTGCGAAACTTTCGCATGCGTAAGGGCACTTTCATGGAACTTTGTGACTTGCTGTCCCCTGCCCTGAAGTGCCAGAATACCAAATGAGAGCAGCCCTCACAGTTGAGAAGCGAGTGGCAATAGCCCTGTGGAAGCTTGCAACACCGGACAGCTACCGGTCAGTCGGGAATCAATTTGGAGTGGACAAATCTACTATGGGGGCTGCTGTGATGCAAGTAGCCAAAGCAATCACTGAGCTGCTACTACGAAAGGTAGTGACTCTGGGAAATGTGCAGGTCATAGTGGATGGCTTTGCTGCAATGGGATTCCCTAACTGTGGTGGGGCGATAGATGGAACCCATATCCCTATCTTGGCATCGGAGCACCAGGGTACCCAGTACATAAACCGCAAGGGGTACTTTTCAACGGTGCTGCAAGCACTTGTGGATCACAAGGGACGTTTCACCAACATCAACGTGGGTTTGCAGGGAAGGGTTCATGATGCTCGCGTCTTCAGGAACACTAATCTGTTTAAACGGCTGCAGCAAGGGACCAGAAAATAACCATTGGGGATGTTGAAATGCCAATAGTTATTCTTGGGACCCAGCCTACCCCTTAATGCCATGGCTCATGAAGCCATACACAGGCAGCCTGGACAGGAGTCAGGAGCTGCTCAACTACAGGCTGAGCAAGTGCAGAATGGTGGTAAAATGTGCATTTGGCCATTTAAAAGGTCGCTGGCGATCGTTACTGACTCGCTCAGACCTCAGCCAAACCAATATCCCCATTGTTATTGCTGCATGCTGTGTGATCCAAAATCTCTGTAAAAGTAAGGGGGGAGACCTTTATGGCAGGGTGGGAGGCTGAAGCAAATCGCCTGGCTGCTGATTACGCACAGCCAGACACCAGGGCGATTAGAAGAGCACACCAGGAAGCGCTGCGCATCAGAGAAGCTTTGAAAACCAGTTTCATGACTGGCCAGGCTACAGTGTGAGAAATTTCTGTTTGTTTCTCCTTCATGAAAACCCACCCCCTTTATTGATTCATTCTCTGTAAGGAACCCACCCTCCCCCTAGCTTGCTTTCAAAGGAAATAAAGTCACTATCGTTTAAAAATCATTTATTCTTTATTAATGGATTATAAAAAGAGGGAGAGAACCCGGGTGGGGTTTGGGAGGAGGATCAGCGGGAAGGAAAAGACCACTAAAAAAAGGTGAAAAAATGACAGCCTTTTGCTTGGGCTATCCACTGGGGTGGAATGGGAGGGTGTACGGAGCCTTCCCCCCGCCACGTTCTTACACGTCTGGGTGAGGAGGCTATGGAACATGGGGGGGGAGGGTGGTTATACAGAGGCTGTAGCGGCACTCTGTTATCCTGCTGCCATTCCTGAAGCTCCACCAGACGCTGGAGCATGTCTGTTTGCTCACGCAGCAGCCCCACCGTTGCATCCTGCCTCCTCTGATCTTCCTGCCGCCACCTCTCATCTCGAGCGTCTCTCCTCACGTTGGTCCCTCCTGTCCTCACGTTCACTGGCATCTTTCCTATACTTTGAAACCGTGTCCTTCCACTCATTCAGATGAGCTCTTTCACTGCGGGTGGATTTCATGATTTCCGCGAACATCTCGTCTCGCGTCTTCTTTTTCCGATGCCTTATCTGTGATAGCCTTCAGGACAGAAGAGGGAGGCTTGAAAAATTTGCAGCTGCTGGAGGGAGGGAAAAAAGGAGATAATTTTGCATTTTGCCTCTTAATATTGAGTGCCTGTGGCTTTGCTGCTAGAGATCACAGACGCAGGTCCGGGCAACAGAATTCGGCTTGCATGCGGCTATGGTAAGCCATTGTCTTTCGGCTTCTGCGACCTCCTTTCCCACATACCAAGCAAAGCCTGTTGAGTGCTGCGGTTTTCCTGTTGACTTTCAGCAGCAGAAAACAACTAACCCCTCCCCCAATCCAATTCTCTGGATGATCGCTTTATCCCTCCCCCCACCACATGGCTGGTATCAGGGAAGATCCCTGCTAGCCAAATGCGAAAAGCTCAGGGCCAATCCCTCCCCCCCTCCGCGCTTAGCTAACTGCAGGGAAGGATTTATTTTCAGCCACAGGCAAACAGCCCAGTAGGAACGGCCACCTCTGTCCCCTTAATTAAATGCCCGTATTTCAACCAGGTTACTATGAGCGATATCACTCTCCTGAGGATTACACAGCGAGATAAAGAACGGATGTTGCTTGAATGCCAGCAAACACCGGGACCATACGCTGCCAGGCTTTGTCATGCAATGATACCAGATTACTTCCTGCAAGCATGGCGTGGTCAAGTGTCCTACCATGGAGAACGGAATAAGGCTGCACTGCCCAGAAACCTTGTGGCAAGGCTTTTGGAGTCCCTCCAGGACAGCTTCATGGAGATGTCCCTTGAGGATTTCTGCTCCATCCCCAGACACGTTAACAGACTTTTCCAGTAGCTGTACTGGCCGCGAATGCATCCCAAGCCCTCAGGGCAAAGTAATCATTAAAAAAACGCTTGTTTTTAAAACAAGTTTTATATTTTAAAAGGTAAACTCACCGGAGGTCCTTTCCATGGGGTCATGGTCTTGGATACTGGCTTGGGAGGGTACTTCAGTCAGGCTGAGAAAAAGATCTTAGTTGTTGGGGAGAATGGAGTGCTGTGTGCTCTCCGCAAGCTCATCGTCCTCCTCCTCCTCTTCCCCGTCCGCAGAATCCTCAGGTATAGCTGATGAGATTACCCCCGCCTTGGAATCCACGGTCAGAGGTGGGGTAGTGGCAGCAGCTCCCCCTAGAACTGCATGCAGCTCGGCGTAGAAGCGGCATGTCCGCAGCTCTGACCCAGAGAGACTATTTGCCTCCTTTGTTTTTTGATAGGCTTGTCTGAGCTCCTTGACTTTCACGTGGCACTGATCTGAGTCCCTATTGTGGCCTCTCTCCATCATGCCATTGGAGATTTTTTCAAAAGTTTTGGCATTTCGTCTTTTCAAATGAAGTTCTGCTAGCACTGAATCCTCTCCCCATATAGCGATCAGATCCAGTACCTCCCGTACAGTCCATGCTGGTGCTCTTTTTCGATTATCGGCCTGCATGGTTACCTGTGCTGATGAGCTATCTGTAGTCACCTGTGCTCTCCACACTGAGCAAACAGGAAATAAAATTCAAATGTTCGCGGGGCTTTTCCTGTCTACCTGGCCAGTGCATCGAGTTCAGATTGCTGTTCAGAGCGGTCACAATGGTGCACTGTGGGATAGCTCCCGGAGGCCAATACCATCGAATTGCGGCCACACTAACCCTAATTCGAAATGACAATATTGATTTTGGATCTACTCCGCTCGTAGGGGGGGGGAGTACAGAAATCGATTTTAAGAGCCCTTTATTTTGAAATAAATGGCTTTGTTGTGTGGACGGGTGCAGGGTTAATTCAATTTAATGCTGCTAAATCCAAATTAAAGTCATAGTGTAGACCAGGCCTAACAAACATCTTTGTTCCTGTTTCCAGATGTTTAGAATGACATTCAGATCACTTTACTATTCAAAACGTATTGAACAATAATGGTATATGAGACCAATTAATTAAGAATTGGGGGGAAATTAAATGCCTTTTGTAACAGACATCACAGCAGAAGATTTTTTTAAAATGACCCTTGATTTCATTGTTTGTGACCCCTATTTGAAATAAGCTTTACTATTTATAATAGAAGCATTAAATTCACTTTAAAGGTGATTAATATTTCTGCAGACATGGATGTTCTGGTATTTAACAGGGTTTAGAGGCTATGTTATGAAGTTGGTTTGGAAAGGCATCTATCACGCCTATTCTTGAACAAAGCAACCTTTGATATTGGGTAATTATACCGACACACATTTTACAGTAGTTCATTTCTTCTAAGCTGTTGTCAGGGTCTCCTCATAAGACTCTCTGACCTTTAGAAATAATTCTTATAGATTCATAGATTCTAGGACTGGAAGGGACCTCGAGAGGTCATCGAGTCCAGTCCCCTGCCCGCATGGCAGGACCAAATACTGTCTAGACCATCCCTGATAGACATTTATCTAACCTACTTTTAAATATCTCCAGAGATGGAGATTCCACAACCTCCCTAGGCAATTTATTCCAGTGTTTAACTACCCTGACAGTTAGGAAACTTTTTCCTAATGTCCAACCTAGACTTCCCTTGCTGCAGTTTAAGGCCATTGCTTCTTGTTCTATCCTTAGAGGCTAAGGTGAACTAGTTTTCTCCCTCCTCATGACACCCTTTTAGATACCTGAAAATTGCTATCATGTCTCCTCTCAGTCTTCTCTTTTCCAAACTAAACAAACCCAATTCTTTCAGCCTTCCTTCCTAGGTCATGTTCTCAAAACCTTTAATCATTCTTGTTGCTCTTCTCTGGACCCTCTCCAGTTTCTCCACATCTTTCTTGAAATGCGATGCCCAGAACTGGACACAATACTCCAGCTGAGGCCTAATCAGAGCAGAGTAGAGTGGAAGAATGACTTCTCGTCTTGCTCACAACACACCTGTTAATACATCCCAGAATCATGTTTGCTTTTTTTGCAACAGCATCACACTGTTGACTCATATTTAGCTTGTGGTCCACTATAACCCCTAGATTCCTTTCTGACGTACTCCTTCCTAGACAGTCTCTTCCCATTCTGTATGTGTGAAACTGATTTTTTCTTCCTAAGTGGAGCACTTTGCATTTGTCTTTGTTAAACTTCATCCTGTTTAACTCAGACCATTTCTCCAATTTGTCCAGATCATTTTGAATTATGACCCTGTCCTCCAAAGCAGTTTGCAATCCCTCCCAGTTTGGTATCATCTGCAAACTTAATAAGCGTGCTTTCTATGCCAATATCTAAGTCATTAATGAAGATATTGAACAGAGTCGGTCCCAAAACAGACCCCTGCGGAACCCCACTTGTTATGCCTTTCCAGCAGGATTGGGAACCATTAACAACAACTCTCTGAGTATGGTTATCCAGACAGTTATTCATCCACCTTATAGTAGCCCCATCTAAATTGTATTTGCCTAGTTTATCGTTAAGAATATCATGAGAGACCGCATCAAATGCCTTACTAAAGTCTACGTATAGCACATCCACAGCTTCTCCCTTGTCCACAAGACTCGTTATCCTATCAAAGGAAGCTATCAGATTGGTTTGACATGATTTGTTCTTTACAAATCCTTACCACTTTCCAAGTGTTTGCATATGATTTCCTTAATTACTTGCTCCATTATCTTCCCTGGCACAAAAGTTAAACTAACTGGTCTGTAGTTTCCTGGGTTGTTTTTATTTCCCTTTTTATAGATGGGCACTATATTTGCCCTTTTCCAGTCGTTTGTAATCTCTCCCGTCTCCCATGATTTTCCAAAGATAATAGCTAGGGGCTCAGATACCTCTTCTATTAGCTCCTTGAGTATTCTAGGATACATTTCATCAGGCCCCTACCTTTGACAGGAAGAATCAAAGAAAATACCACCTGCACTCCAAACTCCTTCATCCGTACTCCCAGAGCCCTGTAGTCACTCTTGAGCCGCTCAGTGTCACATCGGGCAGTATCATGTGTGCCCACATGGATGAGTAGCATGGGGTAGTAGTCAGGGGGCTGGATAATCCTCGCCAATGCCTCCATAACATTTCGGATACGGGCTCCCGGCAGGCAGCATACCTCCTGAGATGAAATGTCAGGGTGACAGATGGGCGCCTCCATCCCCCTCAACAGAGAGTCTCTGACCACCACTACCCTACGTTTCCTATTCGCCGTTTTGGCAGCAGACCTCCCAGCCTTAGGGGTATGAGGCTTCTCCTCCTTTACTGTAGGGAGTGATTCCTTCTCTCGTGTATCAAGAAGAGCATAATGGTTACCTATTACCATGGCGGGAGGGTTCGGAGCAGGGGTGGAGCACTGCCTGGTGCCAGAAGTAACCAGCTGCCAATGTCCACCCTGAGCCATCTCCTCCTCCACCAGTGGTGTATCAGCAGTCCTGTGTACTAGGTCAGCTACCTCAGCTGTCTCCACATGGACACTGTCCAGGAATTGCTTGTGGATTCGGATGCTCCTCAACCTAGCCACCTCCTCCTGTAGTTCTCCCACCTGCTGCCTGAGAGATTCCACCAGCAGGCACCATTCACCAGCCTGGATATCAGTAAGTAGAAATTGCAAGTTACAGTCTCTGCAAAACCACACCAGGATCTGGGTAGAAGCATCCATGTTCAGGCATTCTGTCTGGCTACAGGCGCAGGTGGAGGAGACAGAAGCAATGCTGGCACAGGTGTTGCAGATCTTCCTAACCATCGTAAGCCTCCTTCTGTCAAACTCCCTCTTAAACTCCCGTCTGCAGCCCCCTGTCTGCTGAAAGAGTTGTTTAAGCAAGAAGTTTTGAATGTAGTTGGTTTATAGGTTTTAAGGGGAATAAAGGGAAAACAGATAGAATCGGCAAGGGACCCTCGCCCCCTTCCCGCTCCCTTCCCAAACTCCCTTGCGAAACTCCCTGTTAGCAGCCCCTGTTGGCAAAAGCTCCCTGGTTGCTTGTGCGCTGCTTTATAAAGCCCTGGCCTATATGAATGCCCCTCCCACTCATTAAGGCTCAGCCACTTACCAGAGGCTTCTAGCTTTCAACCCTTCCTTTGAAGCTCACAGCTTCAAACTGCCAGCCACAGCACACGATCCTTCAATCAATCAATTTTCCTTGAATCTGAAATAGATTGAATCTGCTGAGCTTCACAACAAGCTTCAAGGATCAAATTTTTTCCAGGTTTCTGGGGAGAGTGGGACAGGAGATAGGTTTGATATTATCATGACCATGGCCACAGGGACGGATGTGTAGGCAGATGGGGTAGGATACTGGGGATCTGATTCTCTGGTTGGCCATGTCCTGGTTTGGAAAAGTTGCTGGCCATTTTTTACTGCATTTTTTTAATACTATGTCTTATAATTTAGAATGCTATAAATCTAAATTTAAAAAAAAATCCTCCAAAGCAAAATTTAATTACATCAAATTGTTATGGTAGAGCAAATCTCTTTGTGCCAGAGTCATTAGGATTGCCATCATAATGTAAATTCCTGTGACTTATGCATTTTGAATGTGGTAGGAAATTATATAACTATTAACTGTACAAGTTTCCTTATACCATCTCAAACAAATAAATTGCCCTTATTATAAATGACATGAGACCCCAGACGTCTCACTTTTCTCAGCAAAAGTCAAGTTAGAAGAAGTTAAGCTTTTATTAAATAAAATAAGAGTTTACATTTAATTTCTCTAGAATAATAGATTAGCCCATTGATGAGACACTAGGGGGAAATTATATAAATTGATGGAATAGCCCCTCAAGAAATCAATAATTATTTTCTTTGCCCTCTTTTTTCCCCCTCCACTTTATGCTGGTGAATTATATAGTGATAAATTACATTGGGGCAAATCCTGAGGAGCACAGAAGCCTTCACTTTTGTGAAAAGGAGCTTTTAACAGACCTGAATGATCTGGAGAACAATTAGGGTTGGGGATAGGGTAGTGAGGGGGCATGGAACATCTGAGCAGATGTTTTTCAGGTAGGTCTTGCATAAACTCACAAAGGGACTCAAAGATCATGCAAACTAGCTCTCTTTTCATCTAACTCGTCACCTTCCAAAGATCGTTTCCCTTTTTTTCCTCCCCTGCACAGAGACTCTAGAAGCTAAGGTTATCTCAAATAATAGGGATGCAACATGAAAGAATCTGAAGGCTGCAATATGTGTTTCCCATTATTAGAGTCTTTCTTTCAGCAGAGGAATATGAAGTCATTGTCTAAACTCTATTGAAGAAGACACGTTCTCTCAGTATATGTTCATTAAAGAACGGTAAGGATCCTTTTAGCAGTAAATTCATATATCTGCCAATACAACTGTTTACCCATGTCAGATAGGGATTATTTCTCCAAATGAGATCTAGTGGGAATATTTGTTTTCTTACCAAACAGGGCTTGGTACAAAAGAGGACAGAACAGGGGCTGCCCAACTTCTTAGAAGGGGAAAGTCAGTATACCAATGTTAGAATGGATTTAAATAAATGGGCTTCTAAAGGTTGGGGACTCCTTTTGAAGGACTGGGATATATTTGAGATAATAGAAGGGATCAGGAGCCAAGTATTATCCATTTGAGTTATCCAGCTTAGAAAAGGTCTGACAGTTTCATCCACTTGAGAGCACATTTCTAAATGTCAGAAGCTGAACTTACCTTTCATCCATTTGTGAGTCAGAAATCAATTTGGAATATCAGTTCCTAACACAGAAATGCAGTCAATGTGGAAAGAAAAAGTACTTTTTGCTGAAAAGTATCCAATCCCTCCATTGCTCAGAAATCTAGCTGCAGAACAACTGAATGAGTTGGCTGGCCAGAAAGCTCTTCAGTGGTGGGAATAGTGGAGATTTGGCAACAGCTGTTTGTATCACTATGGAGACTTAAAAAGGGTGTGTGGGTAAACTAAGTGGAACACCTAGATAGCAGCAAGAACATAAGTCATCCCTCCATCCAATCAATTCCTTACATGAATGGGAGATGTGTGAAAATAGAATATGACACAGAAGCACATGAAAAACCGGTAGAGGTGAAGCAGTGAGTGCTGTAGGAAAGCCATCCCTGACAAGGAAGGCTGAGTTTGGCAGCCTGAGGGCTTTAAATTTCTCCTGTTGTAACAAATCCAGGATACACAGGTATGAGAAGCAATGAGCACAGATGTGTAGCTCTGAAAGCTAACAGGGTATGTAGAAGGGCACAACAGAAGTTGAAAGTACAGACTATTCCATAAAGTATAGTTCTCCCCTTGACTGTTAGCTGAAGGGTCAGTTGGGACCTCAGTTTTCGTTAAGCCTGGCCATGCTATACAAAATTTCTTCAGAAAATGAGCACAATTAACTAGTTTGCATCAATTTTGCAATAAAAAAAAGTTGCCTCGTTTTCCAGAAGGGTATTTGTAGTCAAATATGTGGTTACAGTGAGTCATAACTGTGGGAAGAGGAGAGGGCTTTTGTTTGTTTGTTTATTTAAAAAGGAAAAGGAAAGAAAAATACACAGGTTTCTATTTCACACATTTGACAAAAGAGTTGACAATATCTGACAGTTTGATAGGGTGGGATGCATCATTCAAAAAAATGCAACTAGCAAATTATATATGTTATTTTCTAGCCAAAAATATGTAAGTGTAATATTAGAGAGTACTCAGAGAAGTGGTCACAATATTAAGATCAACTGGAATTAACAAAGTATATAATCTTTTTGGATACTTTCCCTACCTTAGTACCAACCACAGTTGGGTGGAATACAGGCAGTAGTGGAAGTGGTAAGTCATCAGTCTAAAGTGACATGTAATGGAGAGTTTAGTGGAGAACATACATATCCATGATGGATATCTGTTGGGTAAATTCAGCTCTTCGGATGATGCTTGTCTCCTGTTCAGAAGAAAAAAACAGGGATGGATGTCATCAATTTTAAATGAAGATGGTACACTGTCTCCAAATAGATGGTCTTCTAAGAATTATAAACCAACTACATACACATCCCAATTTCTGGGAGCATAGTTATAAATCATGACAATTCTTTATGCAGTTCAGTATACTCCTTGTTCTCTTTTTCAAGTCTCTTTATGCCATCTTGTTTGCATGTCTATCATATTGATCTTTATGTTGTCAGTGTCACACTGTCTAAAGTGTGGCAATCACAGGACAGATTGTCAAAAGAAGGGCAGACACCCCAAAGTGGTAGTATATTCTATAATTAGATTTCACCAACCCAGTAACAAATGTGAATCCCTAGATCTCTGCAACAGACTTACCATGGAGTCACAGACAGTCCCTTTGGGCTCTACAATTTATCTTGCCACGCAGGCAAGAAGGACTTAGTGATAAATGGTCACTTCCATGAAAAAAAAAAATCACAAAATATTTAGGTTGCTTCCATTGCCAACAGCCAGTCACTTACCCCAGATTAATTTGTACTTTAGATCTCACACCAAAGACAACGCCTGAAGCCAATCCTGTAAGAAACTAACTAAAGGTTTATTAACTAGGAAAAAAATGAGTTGTTTACAAGTTAAAGCAAGCAAGCATATATACACAAAACGAGCGTCAGTCTGTGATTGAAAAGGTGGCAGATGTAGTAATCCGTCATCACTGAATGTCTTTTTAGGGCTTAACCAAGTTGACCCTGGGGGTCTCTTTTTTTTTGTTTGTTTGTTTGTTTCTTAGCTCTAGCCCTTGTGAGAATTCAAACAGCAAGCAGATGAAAAATCTTCATGTTAGCTATTTTTATTTCCCTTTTGCAGCGATGAAACCAATGGGAAGAGGCCTTCTGCCCCTACTTCTCCAGGGGTAGATGGGGCAATTAACAGAACTTTTGTCCTGTGATGGTTCACTTAATTTTGATAGTCCTCCTGGATGGTCGGGAGTTCACAAGTTCAGAGCAGGCATTTTTACAATTGTAAACCAAACTTAGGTTTTACCTTGTAGCATGGAATACGGACATTACAAGTAAGATTAATGCATGCAGCAATTTATGAGCATTTTATAACAAATGTTATAATGTTATCAGTACACCAGATTTACAGTCTTAAACTGGTTGCTGTTCAACCCTCTTCTTTCAATGGCCTGTTAAAAGATCTGTTGGCCTCTTTGGGCACAAAGCATAAGTGCATAACCCCTCTCACCCCACTCCATGCAATATGTTGAATTTCCTCCCCAAATAGATTGAATTGTATTCATACTCAAGTTCCCTCAATTTGCATTTACCTTCGCTAAAGGCCATTTCTCTTTTTACTAGATCTGGATTGTATTCAGAGAAACATTAGACGAAATTCCTTCAAACTATTCGTATGTACTGTGATCAGTGAAAGACTCACTTATTTTTAAATTTTAAAACAATAAACAAACAACTTGAAGAATTATATTCCAATTAACAGCAGCATGCTGTAGTTCATCAAGCAACAGTCAACATTTTATGCATATAGTATGTAACAGTCAAATATCAGGGGGTAGCCGTGTTAGTCTGTATCTACAAAAACAACAAGGAGTCTGGTGGTACCTTAAAGACGAACAGATTTATTTGGGCATAAGCTGTCGTGGATAAAAAACCTCACTTCTTCAGATGCATCTGAATAAGTATGTAACAGCTCACTCCTATACTGTTCAAACAAGCAAAACTCCCACTGAAATCAGAGCAGTTAAGCTAAGTAAGAACTGAACTGGGCTCCATCTTCCCATCTGCTTCTGTGAGTAATTCTCCCTGTATTTCCTTTTGGCTTATGAGCAGCCAAGGATAACCAGATCAAGATGAACTTATTCACCGTGAAAATTTGATGTATCTACCACTGCACCAGCAACAGTCTACAGGAGATAGCCAGTTTGAAAAGCACTGGAAAAAATAAATAGTACTAAGAATCTTCCCTCTGTTATGTTACTTTTTTACAGTGATGTAACTGTTGAATCAATGGAGTAATCCTGGCATAATACTAATGTAGCAGTGGGAGAATTGGGCCCATAGATTTAAAACATACCAAATGCCCTATGTGCATAGAGGCACTTACTAACATTTTGGAAAAAGCATGAAACTGTATAAATATGTTAAGTCCATTATTTCCTTAAGGGAATAATGTGCTATCTTATTATTTCAAATAGTTATCCTGACACTTCAAATTAAACACAATGGATTAAACAAAACAATAAAACAAATGTATTAACTACAAAGAAATAGATTTTAAGTGAGTACAAGCAATGGAAGCATAAAAGTCAGAAATGGTTACAAGAAAAAGAGAGATAAAATGCTTACTGACACCTAACAAACTATATTGGATTCAAAGCAAAATTTTCTCATCATATGCTGTCAGCAGTCTTACTGACCAAATTCTTTAGGTCATGACCTCTCCCCCAATGGATGCTTCCTTTGACTTTTCAGTGCAGAGAATGCAATGGGGAGGGAGAGAGAGAGAGAAAAGGGTGTTTGCCCCTTCTTTTTATAGACCTGACTCACCTTTGAGAAGCATTTCCAGTTGGGAGCAAGGCAACGGGCAGTCTATGTGGATGGGAACTTCATGCTGTTTCTTTGCTAAGATATAACTTTTTGCCCCTACCCAGTTTCCTGCCAAAGAATGGCTACCTAGCAAGTAATGGTTTAGCATCCTTGTTTACCCCTGGCTGAGGCGTCAGCTGGCCCTTTGTCTCTGAGGAACTGATTAGCCAACCATAGACTTCTCTGGAAAACATACTTTTCATCATTATCTCAGCTTATGTTTATAACTTCACATATAATGCTGCTAAATGTATTTTGTCATGATATCATTGATCAGCAAATGATACCTCACAAGGCTTTCCTGGTACAAACATTATTACTAGGGATGTCAAGTGATTAAAACAATTAATCGTGATTAATCTTTGTTAAACAATAATAGAATACCATTTATTTAAATACTTTGGATGTTTTCTACATTTTCAAATATATTGATTTCAATTACAACACAGAATACAAAGTATACAGTGCTCACTTTATATTTATTTCTGATTACAAATATTTGCATTGTAAAAAACAAAATAAATAGTATTTTTCAATTCACCTAATACAATACTGTAGTGCAATCTCTTTATCATGAAAGTTGAACTTACAAATGTAGAATTATGTACAAAAAAATAACTGCAGTCAAAAATAAAACAAAGTAAAACTTTAAATCCTATAAGTCTACACAGTCCTATTTCTTGTTCACCCAATCACTCAAACAAGTTTGTTTACATTTGTAGAAATAATGCTGCCCGCTTCTTGTTTACAATGTCACCTAAAAGTGAGAACAAGCATTCACATGGCACTGTTGTAGCCAACATCACAAGATATTTACATGCCAGATGCACTACTGATTCATATATCCCTTCATGCTTCAGCCACTATTCCAAAGGACATGCGGCCAGGCTGATGACAGGTGCTGCTCGATAACAATCCAATGCAATGTGGACCGATGCACGTTCATTTTCATTATCTGAGTCTGATGCCACCAACAGAAGGTTGATTTTTTGTTTGTTGGTTCAGGTTCTTTAGTTTCCGCATTGGAGTGTTGCTCTTTTAAGACTTCTGAAAGCACGCTCCACACCTCATCCCTCTCAGATTTTGGAAGGCACTTCAGATTCTTAAACTTTGATAGCTATCTTTAGAAATCTCACATTGGTACCTTCTTTGAGTTTTGTCAAATCTGCAGCAAAAGTGTTCTTAAAACGAACACCTCATGCTGAGTCATCATCCGAGACTGCTATAACATGAAATACATGGCAGAATGCAGGTAACATAGACCAGGAGACATACAATTCTCCCCCAAGGAGTTCAGTCACAAATTTAATTAAAGCATTATTTTTTTAACAAGTGTCATCAGCATGGAAGCATGTCCTCTGGAATGGTGGCCGAAGCAAGAAGGAGCATAAGAATGTTTAGCATATCTGGCATGTAAATACCTTGCAATGCCGACTACAAAAGTCCCATATGAATGTCTGTTCTCACTTTCTGATGACATTGTAAATAAAAAGTGGGCAGCATTATCTCCCATAAATGTAAACAAACTTGTTTGTTTCAGTTATTGGCTGAACAAGAAATAGGAGTGAGTGGACTTGTAGGTGCTAAATTTTTGCATTGTTTTCTTTTTGAGTGCAGTTATGTATCAAAAAAAGACATTTGTAAATTGCACTTTCACAATAAAGAGATCACACTACAGTATTTGTATGAGGTGAATTGAAAAATACAATTTATTTTATCTTTTTACAGTGCAAATATTTGTAATAAAATAATACTATAAAGTGAACAGTGTACGCTTTTTATTCTGTGTTGTAATTGCAATCAATACTTTTGAAAATGTAGAAAAACATCAAAAAATATTTAATACATTTCAATTGGTAGTCTATTGTTTAACAGTGCAATTAAAATGGCGATGAATCACAATAAATTTTTGAATTAATTGTGTGAGTTAACTGCGATTAATCGACAGCCCTATATATTTCAATGGAGGGGAGGGTGTGAACATAGCGGTTTAGTCTGCCACTTCATCACATAAATATGGTACCTTTTTCTGCAGTGCATTGTAATATTGATTTTTTAAAAAAATATAGAATATTGGTATGCATGGACATGATTATGCTGCAATTCATATTTTTATGATCACCATAATTACCCTTTCTGCTTTAATGTTGTGACAATTCATTTCATGCTTTTCAGTCACAATTTTTGGTTTGAAGTCTACAGACAATTCAGAGCTTATCATACGGGAAAGGGTGTGTGATAGGGTCCAATTTACTAAAAAAGAACCGAATATAAAAATACCATAATCTATGCAGTTCAAATAAAATCTTGACAGCTGCTATTCACAAATATTGCTGACATGGTTTATATTATATTAAAATTCAGAATTACTGCATTTTCATCAGTTTCTAGTTCCACAGCTGGCATTTCATGTTGTCAGCATCCTCTGATTTACAAGACTGTATGTAGTGTAAAAATGTTGTTTTAAATGGACAATTTCCTAAGCATGTTTACTAACTGGTAGGCTGTGGCAACTTAAAATGTAAACATACCGTATGTTCCAAAAGTCAGACTTCCCTACGTAAGAAAAAGAATCTAATAGCTTGAGTTTCATTAAACTTTTATGAAAATCACTTGGAAAACAAACATTTCTATGCAAATTTAGAAAGAATGGTTTAATTTGTGAAGTTATACCAAACCATAATTTTTCCAATGTCACAAATGCAATGTAAAATACATGAAAGATTATATTGATACTCCTACTTCAAGATATAGAAGCTGTTAACCAGACAGTGCATGGAGTCTTAAAAATAAAGCAGTGTTTCTAATAATGTTTATATCAGATTAATAATGATATTTAATTAAATGATGTAAAGCAAGTCCAGCAGAAAAATGTAAAAGATCAGTACCAGGAATATTCTTCTTCTGAGACCTGCAGAAATGATGTAATGCTCCGGGAATTAAGTCCATATATTATACATTGCTTGGAACACCACTAATCCAAACATAAAGAGAGTTTGAGGATACTGCCAGTATGTTATTAGATTTCTAAATCTTGCAGTGCTACAAACCTTATGCATATATGTAACTTTCAGCATGTGAATAGGTCCTTTGAACTCATGAATACAGTTGCTTATGTGAGCATTTTTTTGTAAGCTCAGAGTCTATATATAATTAAGAATTAATACTAAAACCTGCTTCATGTTTTATGCAGGGACATTTTGTGCACAATTCTTTTATTGGTTCTCATATTTCTGTAAGTGTGTATATTGTATTTACATTTTGAGGCTCAAGTTTTGTGAAACTAAGTCCACATACAACTCCTCAGTATTCCAAATTGAAGTGTACACAGAATATTTCTAGTATGCAAACAGAGGAAATTAAAAAGTGTGGCCTAGGTCCTCAGGAATGCTGGAGCTCTCCATAGCATGCCTGTGAGGGACAAGGAAAAGATGGCATTAAACCATTTTAATGCTTCCCCAATACTGGGGCTGCTGGAGGCACTTTTGATCCTGGCTCCAAATTAGGGCAGACTTGGCAAGGTTAGAACTCTGGTGGGCAACCTTCAGCCCGCAGGCTGCACGTGGCCCATCAGGGTAATTTACTGGCGGGCCGCAAGACAATGTTTACTGTCCGCAGGCACGGCTGCCCGCAGCTCCCAGTGGCTGCGGTTCACCGTTCCTGGCCAATGGGAGCTGCGGGAAGCGGTGCGGGCTGCACGTTGCCCATCATTGTTAGAACTTGTGTTGGTTTGTAATGACACTCTAGGTGACTCCAACCACATTGTTTGTGATGGAAGATGAGGGAGAGGAGGTGTAGGACCTGCTATGCTTGTTCTATGCCATTTGGGAATTGTGCTACATAAGACTACCTACCTGCCTTCTTAAGGTAGTAATAAAGAGTTACTTACACTAGTCTATCTAAAGAAGGTAGTCACAGGAGTTTTGAGGGCTCCAAAAATGCAGCAATACATCATCTTTACTAGTATGCACTTGATCTTTGGGCCCTGCCTAGTTTGGTAATCGCAGAATCTGAGTTGAGGGACAAACCCTGATCCTGGGGCAGGCTAGGGGCTAGTTTGAGCAGATTCAGAGCTGCTGCAACTGTTACCAGCTGGCTATGGCTCTCATGTGCAGTTCTCTGGCCATGTTCCTTCCCTGAGATGTCCCTTACAGCTGGTGCTGAGGGGACTAAGGGATGATATAGTGCATTATGCCAGCTCCACACCACTTTAGAGATTTCCCCTCTCTGTGGTGAACCTCAGCTGACTGGTTAAGGCAGTGTAGCAGAAGCTAGACTATGGCCCTTTTTATCAAAATACACAGGAGTCTCCATTCCCATTGATTCTGGTGTTTAAGTAACTCCTGTTATTGTTAATGTGCATTCTGGATACTCATCAGTGCTTTTGCAATATGCATATTTAAATCGTATGACTGATTAGATTCAGAGAGGTGACTTCACTGGACATGCATTAAATGGCCATGAGGAAAGAACATCCTGAATACCACATAAAACTACTGACTAGCCTTGTCTATGACAGCACACATTTTTTAATCCTCTTCGCTACAACACAACGTTTATATCTCTAGACTCTCTCTCTCTCTAGACTTCGCGCAGAGGTCCAAATCCCACTCAATTTGCTCACACAAGCAGTCTCATTCTCTTCACTAAGATTTACCAAAGGTAGTCTTCTGAGAGTAAGGCAAGCAAGATTTGATCAGAAGCACCTGATCCTGTAGTCTTTACTTGGGCAGACAGGAATCAATAGGAGTTTTTTCCTTAGTGCACACTGTAGGAGAAGGCCTGTAGATTAATATGAATCCTTTTAGAAGTCAGGATAGACACACATTGTGACTGTGATGTCAAGAGTTATTCATTTCAGCTCCAACCACTGTTAAGGGAGCTTTCAGGGATGTAAGATGACAGATGTACAATTATAGTTGTTATACCCCCACTTTTGTAACAAGACAAGTTAACAAAATAAAAGCTGCTGTTACTCAGACTTCATAGCACTTTACTCAAACTTCATTATAGATTATATTGTTTTAACAGAGTGCTGTGAAAACAACATCCCTGTAGGGTTTCCTTAGTTAATTTACAATTATTACTTTTATAGTTTTTCTGGAAGAGGAAAATATGAACCGCTACATATTTGTGTAAAGCCAGTTTTCAAGCAGCAGATTACGGTACTTTGTAATCAATAGTGCTGGGGCACTAAGAACTGCTCGAAGGTTTTCATTAGCTGTAAGAAGAGTGTAGTTAAAGGAATACTAAAAAGTATTGATGTTTAAATTTGATTTATCAGTGTTATTTAAGCCTATCTCTGCACTGCAGTGAGTTTATTTTTCCACATTAAAGAATATTCTGCGGTATCTCTTGGGTTTAGACAAGTTTTAAACAAGATAAAGCACCTTGTGAATTAATTTATTTTGAAGAAACAAAAAAATACAATTTCTGTTGTCTTTTCATTAAATTATCCTTTGGAATATTGATTTAGTTCAGGCTTAGAACTTATTTAGCTAAAAAAATAAAAAAGGTGTGTGTTAATTTGGTGATCCTGTTCCTATAGCATTATATAGAAATAACTTTTTTATTTTTACAATTTGGATGCTAAAGATATGGGGAGAGGGGATTAGTGTTCTTCATACCTTGTATGCCTTGTGTGATAGACTCAAAGAACTTAATCTATTTAGCTTAACAAAGAGAAGGTTAAGGAATGACTCGATTATAGTCTAAAAATATCTACATGACGAGCAAATATTTAATAATGGGCTCTTCACTCTAGCAGAGAAAATTAAAACATGATCCAATGGCTGGAAGTTGAAGCTAGACAAATTCAGACCGGAAATAAAGCATACATTTTTAATGGTGAGTGTCATTAACTCCAGGAACCTTTTACCAAGGGTCATGGTGAATTCTTCATCAGTGACAATTTTTAAATCAAAATTAGACTTTTTCCTAAAAAATACGCTCTAAAAATTAATTTGGGGAAGTTCTATGACCTGTGTTTTACAGGAGGAAAACTAGATGATCACAATGGTCCCTTGTGACCTTGTAATCAATTAATCTTGCAATTTTACACTGAGTTTTTTTTCCCTGCAGCTTTTGCATGCTCTATTTTCATTTATAATACACAATAACACACTGGGGACTAGTCTACAACTTCTTCTGATGAAAAAATAAGTGTGACCAGGTACTACTCTTATATTTTCAAATAGCAGTTAGCTGCAAAACAATTTTTTAAATGTTAAGTTGGCATATAAACAATTAGTGTGTTTACATTAGAATGTGTTGGAAAAAAGGAGATTTTCCCCTGAAAATGTTGACAAAAATGAAAATAAATTCATTTTCATTTAAAACTTGCCATGGTAAATTTCGAGTTTTCACTTACAAAATTGAAATCCCAAATATTGTGGGGCCATGGTTTAACATGAGAGGTTTGGGAAAGCGGTTCCATAAAAAAGAGTAGGAAATGAGGCACACAAACTACAATTCCTATGAGGTACTGCAGGCACCTTGGAATTTAAACATTTGTCTTTCAGCTGGAAACATTTCAGTTTTCAAGAGTTCAGGTTCTTGACCCCCCAAAATGATTTTTTTCATGGCAAGAATGTAGTTTTTGTTTTTTTTTCACAAAATATTTAATTTAGTCAAACCCAATATTCTGTCAAAACAGTTTCATCAGAACATTTTTAACTACCCCTGGCTTATATGCAGAAAATTGACTTAAGGTATACTAGAAGTTGTTCCTTAAATTTCATTACAAATCTATAAAACACACCATGGGCCCATTGCAACCCCCACTGCCGTCAATGAGAGCTGTTACATTGTCTTCAATGGAGGTGTATCAGGGTTGGTGTGTAGCACTCCCATTGACTTCAACAGTTGGTATGCATTTGGGCCATGTGGATGGTGTCCTTGTATCTTTTGTTCATAATTTCAAAATAAAATGAGAAGCAAATTTGCAGCTATTTGATTCTAATTTCTTGAGCCAAATCCTTCACCTCATTAAGTCCCCTTTGTGCTACGTCAGGAGTTTCTTTAAACGTGTCCTGAATATTCCCGCAGTGGAACCCTTGATGGTCACAGAACCAGCCATTCTAGCTCCACACCATTCCTTTGTAAGGCTCATATCTGTAACATGGCCAAAGTGCCCAGTAATACTTACTACAGCAATCTTTGGTGGGGAATCATGGTGTGGAGGGGAGAGGAGAGGAGGAGAGGAGAGGAAGCATAAAACAGTTCGGATTTATGCTAGGGCTTGAATTGGTTCCAGAAAACTACTTTTGCTCCTCCCCCAGGTGCACTGAATGCTATTCTGAAGATTTAGTACCTTGTTTTTTTGGAAGACATGAATTAATATTTAGTGCAATGGAGGTTTCTTTTATTAGTTTGAATAGTGTTGATGACTAGTTATTTAATCTGATCTCTTAGGAACACTTACTTTCTGGTGCAGCGTGGGGCAGCCCTTGTAAGCTAGCATTACATGTTGGGAAAACTAGCCTTTGTAATTAACTTGAAATATTGTACATAGACCTGTTACAGTGAAATCCAATTTTCCATATTATACACACCAGGCAGCTTTGCTGAATGATATTAGTTTTTAATGAGATTTATAACCTGATTTAATAATTTATTTTTTAAGTTAAATCTGGAAAGTAAAATATCATTAACTTTGTAGACTTCTCTTTAAAGTGCTCCATTGTTCTGTTAAAAACCTTTAAACTGTGAAAGTAAATTCAACATTGTTAAGCACTTATTGTGTAATTCCTGACAAACCCAATGGAACCTAACATTTCCATTGATGATTTTCACCACTAATCTAATAACCAGAGTTATCCATTAGCTAGAGCCAAGATTCTAAAAAAAATATCTCCAGGTTCCTCAGTTAGTATTTAGGGTTTTAATTAAGTGCCCTGATTTTATGAACACCCATTTACTTCAATCGTTTTTGCTGGATACTCAGAATTTTGAAAATCCAGCCACTTATTTAGGATCCTAACTCTTGATTCCTATGTTTTGAAAATCTTTGTATTTGAAGATTTTACAACAAAGCTAAACTCCTCAGTTTACTACATCATCTCTCTTCCAAGCACTCTCAAATCCAACAACACATTTACTGACAAACACCATAAACATGGTTTATAGAGATTCAGTAAGAAAACGAGAAAAGAGCAAAAGATGATTATTCTAGGGAAGTAACCTTCTAATTATAAATATAAATGGAAGACAGCATTTACAAAAATAAAAAAATAAAAAGCTTTGTTTTAATTTCTCACATTGGTAAGACTAAAACTTTGTCAGCCAAGGATCTCAGAGCCAAGGTGGAGATGAGATGTTTCTTCTGACTACAGAAGAAGAAATGGACTCAGTCCCAAGAATGAGGGAATGCCTTTATATCAGGGGTCAGCAATGTTCAGCACGCAGCTTGCCAGGGTAAGCACCAGGGTAAGCCGGTCCAGTTTATTTACCTGCTGATGCGGCAGGTTTGGCCGATCACGGCCCCCACTGGCCGCGGTTCGCCGTCCCGGGCCAATGGGGGCGGCGGGAAGCTATGGCCAGCACATCCCTTGCCCACACCGCTTCCCATTGCCGACCCCTGCTTTATATCATACTTGAGTGCTTTCCTCTAGCTAGCACCAAAACTCATATTCTATTCATGAACACCTAATAAAGTCACAAAACCAGTTGAGGCAATATTAGGGCAGGATTGTAGTTTGAATTTCTTGTTAGTCACCCCAATGCAGAAGATACACCCCTTATGTACCAGAGGGTGTCTAATATTGCAGTGAGCAAGGAATGTTAAGAGCTGGGGTAGTGATGTAGACAAAATAAGTCAAAGGAGCTTGGGCTCCTTAGCCAGTGCGCAGTGGGAACATATTGGCAGAGAATGGGGTCCAGATCTACTGCCTGGGAGCACAGTACCCAGGCTGTGTGGCAGCCAGGAGTCTCTGAAAAGAGGCATAATGCTGACTTTTGTTCTGCAATGATCCTGGGGCTGCTGTGTGGGGCTGATCCCTCCTGGCCTGAAGGACCCTGATTTTCTCCACCCTGTCAGATCTTGCTGTAAAGTCTATTCCTTCTTTCAGGCTTTTTCCTCATAGACCTGAGGAGGAGGGAAGAGGAGGGGAAATTTTAGTTGTAGAAAGAACTGGGAAGCTTTGTTTGGATATTGGTTTCTAACTGTTAAAGTGGGTTGGTAATTTTTGAGTGTTTGAAAACTTACAACCAAGCTTTTCTCAGTCTTTCCCCTACCCTCCGTTTTCATTTGGTTATGATAAGGTCCTGTCTACATGGGGTTCTGTGCATTGTTGTAGCTATAATGTAGTAGTTGCATCACATAGATATTGGTATAAAAACGGCTTTTACCCATACTATTTACCCCAGTTTGGGGAGGAAAAAGGGAACTATAATAGATTTAGACTTGCTAATATTACTTTGCCTAGATACTGATGGCTAGTACTCACATTATTTAAATTAGTTCCCCCAGCCCTTTCCACTGAAAACTTACAATAGATCCCACTCAGGGGAAGGGCAGAAATTAAAACATAATTTTACCTTGAAGATTCCTGTGCATTGAAATTTTCCTTTTAGCTGAACAACTATAAGGGAATAATCCCTAACACCAAAGAATTTAGGACCTACATTTTAAACTTAATCGCAAATAATTCAGGTGGCTTATGTAGGCACCCTTTACCTGAGGGGCCGCTGAACTTTACTAGGAGCGTTCCATTGGGAAGATCCTGTTTGCTAAAATGTAGCCTTAGAGATGATACCCTTTCCCCAAGCATCATAGAAGTTAAGAGACTTGCTCTTGCAGGCAGTGCAGGGAGAGCAGGCAGTGGACTCCATTTTGGGAAGAGGAGTGAGATTGCTGGTGTGGAGCTCTGTCCGTACCAGGAGCTGCTGCTAGGAAGCCAGAAGCTGCTGCTGACAGTCTGCCAGGGCTTTGATTGAGCAGGGAGCCTCAGAGGCTGTTGGTGGCTTCACTGGAGCCAGGGCAGAGACTGTTGCTGTGCCTAGAGCTGATTGAGATGGGCCTGCAGTGAAGGACTGAGTAACCCCCATTCTGGTTTGGGAAAGTACTTGCAAGGGAAGAGGAACAGCAGAGAGATGGAGTCTGAAGAGAGGCAGAGTGATCTTCCCACCGAACCAGGACCCAGACCTGCTGACATTTGGCGGGCAGGGCCAGCTCTAACTTTTTTGTCGCCCCACGCAAAAAAGAAGAGTGCCGCCCCCCCCCCCCCAGCCCCACGCCGCCATACCCCCCCCAGTGCCTCCGAAATCCCCGTCCCCCAGCACCACGCCACCTGAATCCCCGCCCCCCAGAACGCCACGCCGCCTGAAGCCACGCCCCCTCTGAGCACCGCGCCAACCCCCGCCCCTCCTCCGAGCACCAGCCCCCGCCCCTGCAGCGCCGCGCCGCACCAGCTCCTTCCCCTCCTCCGAGCGCCAGCCCCTGCCTCCCCAGCGCCACGCCGTGCCAGCCCCCGCCCAATAAATAAATTAATAAAAACCTGAGCGCTGCCCGGCCCAAGGTGCCACCCCAAGCACGTGCTTGGTCGGCTGGTGCCTGGAGCCGGCCCTGTTGGTGGGGCCAGCGGCAATCGTCAGAAGGGTTATGCAGCTTGTTGCCTTGGCTGGACTGATAGACAGAACCAACAGAGTGCTGTCTCCAGCTGCAGATCTTCCAGCACACCCATGCAAGCGTCTACGACTCTGAAATCCAGAGGAGTGTACACTCTGGGGTGAGGTAAATGGTGGCAGTGTAAATGCCAGTTGAGATAAGTTTAATTTATTACTGTATATTATATCTGTTAATTTATTTTATTCAACTGCTCCCTGTGGATTTAAATTAGTAATAACATATAATCTTAGTCTGTTATCCCTGTTTTTAATTTTTTAAGTAAAGATGTGTTAACTCTACTTTAAGTATATTGGATGTATATTATTTATAATTGGTATTTTTGAGTTACACCCATGCCACAGATTATATTATTAATTATTAATTATTATTATTATTTATTATTAGAATAGCTTTATTCCTGGAAGTTCCCAAGGTACACCATTGAGAGTGTACAGTGGCCAGCCAGCAAGCCAGCCAATTTTAAAATCCCTTAGGAGTAAAGGGATTGCAGCAGAGAGGTGAATAGAGGATTCCCACCTATCCACCATCACCATTGGGATACTCAGGATCTTCTTTAATGTCAACAACATCAGGCGCCTAGGCACACAGGTGAGTGTTGCCTCCTCCCGAGTAACCCAGGGAGGAAAGAAGGGTTACACTTGCATAATCATGCTACCAGTGTCGAATATCTTTGTGTTGTTGTGAGTCTTGGGTATATAATTAATTTCCTTGAATGCATTCTGGAGGTGTGGAGAAGATAAAAAGTATGGTTTTTTTTAGATTTAGGGCTAACGAGGAATTCAGACTGTAATGGTTTAGAGATAATAAGCGATAAGGTTATTTTTTTTCCCCCCAAACATCACTAATCATTAAATCTATTTTATGACTTAACTGAGGTCTGGTTACTGGATCTGTGATTGGAGATGTGGTGTGGTGTGGTGATTTGTGGCTTTCTTGTGTATAGTTGTCTGTAGGGTTCCACTGTTCAAGCTGATCATGGTGTTCAGGAAGTTGATGTTAGTGTGGGAATGTTCCAGAGAGAGGTTAATGGACAGATGGTGGTTGTCAATGTTGTGGTAGAAATCCATGAGGAAGTCTGTCTCCAAACACACCAAGAAATTGATCTACATCTAGTCCAGGGGACAGCAACGTTTGGCACGTGGCTCGACAGAGTAAGCACCCTAGTGGGCCGGGCCAGTTTATTTACCTGCTGACGCGGCAGTTTCGGCCGATTGCGGCCCTCACTGGCCGCAGTTCGCCGTCCCGGGCCAATGGGGGCGGCGGAAAGCCGCAGCAAGCACATCCCTCGGCACGCGCCGCTTCCCGCCGCCCCCATTGGCCTGGGACAGCAAACCGCAGCGAGTGGGGGCTGCGATCGGCTGAACCTGCCACGTCAGCAGCTAAATAAACTGGCCCGGCCTGCTAGGGTGCTTACCCTCGTGAGCCGCGTGCCAAACGTTGCCGACCCCTGATCTAGGCACTCAGATACCAGAGGATATGCTCCAAGATATACATCTCAACATATTCAAATCCACCTTCAACAAAGGACACTCCACCAGAGAAGAAGATTGTGTCATGGAACGGGCTACCCAAATACCCTGAAAGAACCTGCTTCAATACAGAATTGCATATAGAAAGATTTTAGAACAATACAGAAACACACCCCTCCCCGGTCACCTACCATCCCACACTTGAAATCATATGGGGTATCAAACAACTACAACTCATACTCAATGGGGACCTCTTCCTGAAAGAAATATTTCCTGAACCCCCTCTTCTGGCCTTTAAGCAACAACCCAAACTCTCCAAGCTCATCATCAAGCAAGGTCTCCAAAAACCAGGACACACCAACTCAAAGCGCCACCAGACCCTGCTAGAACAACAGATGCAAAACCTGCAGACATTTGGCCACTAATACAATGATCAACACATACCCCCAACACACCTTTCAAAACCCATAGGTCCTACACATGCCTGTCACAGCATGTAGTGTACCTCATCCAGTGCATTAAATGCTCCAACAACAACTACGTGGTTGAAACCAGGCAATCATTAAGCTCGCGAATGAACTCACAGAGGAAAATGATAAGAGAAAAACGCCCTATCACCTGTGGGTGAACACTTTTCACACAGCGATCACTCTCTAGCTGACCAATTAAGTCCTCATACTAAAAGGAAACCTGCACAACACTTTCAAAAGACAAGCCTGGGAGCTTAAATTCATAACTTCGCTAGACACTAAAAATCATGGTTTTAATAAAGACACTGGATTTATGAGTTATTACTGCAATTTGTAACCCACTAACCCCTCTTTTTGTCCTATCACTACAAGGGTGTTAACAGGACATTTCACCTTGAATGGTCCCTTAGAATATGTGCTAACTACTCATGCAATCCTATCTGTTTCATCTTGTGTTTAACTGTGTTGCTCTGAGTACCTTTCCCAGACCTGAAGACGTGCTCTGTGTAGCTCAAAAGCTTGTCTCTCTCACCAACAGATATTACCTCACCCATCTTGTCTTACCTGAGGTTCGTTATGTTATTCTTGACGGTATTATTTACACACTACAGTGTATATATTACATTATATTTGACATGCATGACATGGTCAGACTATTTCCTAGTGCAGGGGTCGGCAACGTTCGGCACGCGGCTTGCCAGGGTAAGCACCCTAGTGGGCCGGGCCAGTTTATTTACCTGCTGACACGGCAGGTTCGGCCGATCGTGGCCCCCACTCACCGTGGTTCACCATCCCGGGTCAATGGGGGTGGCGGGAAGCGGCGCGGGCCGAGGGATGTGCTGGCCGTGGCTTCCCGCTGCCCCCATTGGCCCGGGACAGCGAACCGCGGCGAGTGGGGGCCGCGATCAGCTGAACCTGACGCGTCAGCAGGTAAATAAACTGGCCCGGCCCGCTAGGGTGCTTACCCTGGCGAGCCGCATGCCAAACGTTGCCGACCCCTGTCCTAGTGACCAATTTATTCATCAAATGTAGTTTCTTTTTTTTTTTTTTAAACTTTAAAACTAATTTAGCTGATTAGGAATCTTTGGATTGTATTGTTTTTCCATGGAAGACAACGGTTATAGTGTCTTCTGGTTAGAAATTTCAACTTGTCTTTGTCAGAGAACAGAGAGATTTAAGAAATTCAGCCATTAAAGGAAGCTTTATCTATACATATGTGAATTGCTTACAGAAAAATTGTAAAAGCTCTTTTTCAAAAATATCCTAAGTAAGACAGCAACAGGTTGGTACAGCCAAAAACGTACCAGGATAAAGCCTCGAACAGTACATAGCTGGCATAACAATAGGAAGAAAGCTTCCTTTTTTTCTTTATTTAAGGGATCTCTCTGGTGTTTAAAAACATCAGGTTTGATAATACAGAGACCTGCACAGATAGGCAATAGTAAGGGGAGGTTTCAGGGGCAATAACATTTGCTTACCATACACCAGAGGTTGGCAACATTCGGCACGAGGCTCGCCAGGGTAAGCACCCTAGCGGGCCAGGCCAGTTTATTTACCTGCTGACGTGTCAGGTTAGGCCGATCGCGGCCCCCCACTCACCGCGGTTCGCCGTCCCGGGCCAATGGGGGCGGCGGGAAGCGGCGCGGGCCAAGGGATGTGCTGGCCGCGGCTTCCCACCGCCCCCATT